>NC_054473.1:58932082-59232082 GCF_017639515.1 Carcharodon carcharias
AAAACAGCGAGAGGAGGGCGGGAATTTTCACAGTTTGAAACAGCGAGAAGAGAGCCGGAATTCTCACAGATTAAAACAGTGAGAGGAGAACGGGACTTTTACAGTTCAAAGCAGCGAGAGGAGAGAGGGATTTTTACAGCTTTAAACTGCAAGAGGAAAGCTTTGCGTTTCACAGTTTAAAACGGTGAGAGGAGAGCTGGGATTTTCACAGTTTGAAACAGCGAGAAGAGAGCCGGAATTCTCACAGATTAAAACAGTGAGAGGAGAACGGGACTTTTACAGTTCAAAGCAGCAGGAGGAGAGAGGGATTTTTACAGCTTTAAACTGCAAGAGGAGAGCTTTGCGTTTCACACTTTAAAACAGTGAGAGGACAGTCGGGATTTTCACAGTTTGAAACAGCGAGAGGAGTGCTTGGATAATTTTTATAACAGTCAGAGGACAGACGAGACTGTCACAGTTTAAAACAGCAAGAGGCGAGCCTGATTTTCACACCTTAAAACAGCGACAGGAGGGTCGGGATTTTCACAA
The DNA here is from genome assembly GCF_017639515.1 of Carcharodon carcharias. NCBI lineage: Eukaryota > Metazoa > Chordata > Chondrichthyes > Lamniformes > Lamnidae > Carcharodon > Carcharodon carcharias. The sequence continues at coordinate 58,932,611 of NC_054473.1, forward strand.
TTTAAAACAGCCAGAGGAGAGGCAACATTTTCACCGTTTAAATACAGTGGGAGGAGGGAGAGATTTTTACAGTTTGATATAGCAAGAGGAGAGTTAGGATATTTTTTAACACAGCGAGAGGACAGCCAGGAATTTCAAAGTTTCAAACAGGAAGAGGAGAGCCGGGATATTCACAGTTTAAAAAAGCAAGAGGAGTGCTGGGATTTTCACAGTTTGAAACAGCGAGAGGAAAATGGGACTTTTACAGTTCAAACCACCGTGAGGCAAGAGGGATTTTTGCAGCTTAAAACTGCAACAGGAGAGCTTTGCGTTTCACAGTTTAAAACAGCGAGAGGCGTACCAGGATTTTCACAGTTTGAAACAGCGAGAGGAGTGCTTGGATAATTTTTATAACAGTCAGAGGACAGATTGGACTTTCACAATTTAAAACTGCAAGAAGGGTGTCGGGATTTACACAGTTTAAAACAGCGAGAGGCGAGCCTGATTTTCACACCTTAAAACAGCGAGAGGAAAGCAGGGATTTTCAAAATTTAAAACAGCAAGAGTAGAGGCAAGATTTTCACGGTTTAAATACAGTGGGAGGTGGGTGAGATTTTTACAGTTTGATATAGCAAGAGGAGAGTTAGGATATTTTTTAACACAGCGAGAGGACAGCCAGGAATTTCAAAGTTCCATACAGCGAGAGGAGAGCCAGGATTCTCACAGTTTAAAACAGCAAGAGGAGGGTCGGGATTTACACAGTTTAAAACAGCGAGACGTGAGCCTGATATTCACGCCTGAAAACAGCGAGAGGAGAGCCGGCACTTTCACAATTTAAAACAGTGAGAGGAGAGCCCGGATTTCTCTGTTGAAAACAGCCAGAGAAGAGTCAAGATTTTCACAGTTTAAATATAGCTGGAGGAGGGCAAGATTTTTACATTTTGAAACAGCGAGAGGAGAGCTGGGACGTTTTTTAACACAGCGAGAGGACAGCCAGGAATTTCAAAATTTCAAACAGCAAGAGGAGAGCCAGGATTCTCACAGTTTAAAACAGCGAGAGGAGAGTCAGGATATTCCCTGTTTGAAATGTCAAGAGGAGAGCGGGACATTTACAGTTTAAAACAGCGAGACAAGAGCGGGATTTTAAAGATTACAACAGCGAGAGGCGAGCGGGGATTTTTACAGCTTAAAACAGCGAGAGGAGAGCCAGACTGTTCACAGTTTAAAACAGCAAGACGAGAGCGGGGATTTTCACAGTTTATTACAGCGAGAGGAGAGCCAGGATTCTCACAGTTTGAAACAGTGAGGTGAGAGCTTGGATAATTTTTAAAACAGTCAGAGGACAGTCAGGAATTCCACGGCTTAAAACAACAAGAGGAGAGCTGGTATTATCACAGTTTAAAATAGCAAGAGCAGAGCCGGGGTTTTCTCTTTTTAAAACAGCCAGAGAAGAGTCAAGATTTTCACTGTTTAAATAGAGCGGGAGGAGGGCGAGATTTTTACATTTTGAAGCAGCAAGAGGAGATCTGGAACATTTTTTAACACAGCGAGAGGACAGCCAGGAATTTCAAATTTTAAAACAGCAAGAGGAGAGCCAGGATTCTCACTGGTTAAATCAACGAGACTAGAGTCGGGATTTTCTCTGTTGAAAATGTCGAGAGGAGAGCGGGACCTTTACTGTTTAAAATAGCGAGACAAGATGGGGGTTTTTACAGCTTAAAACAGCTAGAGGAGAGCCAGGCTTTTCACAGATTAAAAAAGCAAGAGGAGTACTGGGATGTTCACAGTTTAAAACAGTCAGAGGAGAGCCGGGAATTCCACAGCTAAAAACAGCGAGAGGAGAGCCGGTATTTTCACAGTTTAAAACAGCAAGAGCAGAGCCGGGATTTTCCCTTTTCAAAACAGCCAGAGAAGAGTCAAGATTTTCACAGTTTAAATAGAGCGGGAGGAGGGCAAGATTTTTACATTTTGAAACAGCAAGAGGACATCTGGGACATTTTTTAACACAGCGAAAGGATAGCCAGGAGTTTCAAATTTTAAAACAGCAAGAGGAGAGCCAGAATTCTCACTGATTAAATCAGCGAGACTAGAGTCGGGATTTTCTCTGTTGAAAATGTCGAGAGGAGAGCAGGACCTTTACTGTTTAAAATAGCGAGACAAGAGGGGGATTTTTACTGTTTAAAACAGCGAGAGGAGAGCTGGGATATTTACAGTTTAAAACAGTGAGAGGAGAGTCAAGATTTTCACAGTTCAAAACAGCGAGAGGAGAGCCCGGATTCTCACATTTTAAACAGCGAGAGGAGGGCGGGAATTTTCACAGTTTAAAACAGTGAGAGGAGAGCCGGGACTTCCAAAGAATGGAGAGCTGGGCGTTTCACAGTTTAAAACAGCGAGAGGGGAGCAGGGATTTTCACAGTTTGAAGCAGCTAGAGGAGAGCTCGGATAATTTTTAAAACAGTCAGAGGACAGCCAGGAATTTCAAATTTTTAAACAGCAAAAGGGGAGCAGCATTCTTGCAGTTTTAAACAGTGAGAGGGGAAGGGAGTTTTCACAGTTTAAAACAGCAAGAGCAGAGACAGGATTTTCACAACTTAAAACAGCAAGAGTAGAGCCGGGATATTCACAGTTTAAAGCAGCGAGAGGAAAGCCTGATTTTCACCCCTTAAAACAGCAAGAGGGGAGCCTGGATTTTCACAATTTAAAACAGCAAAAGGACAGCCGGGATTTTCTCTGCTTAAAACAGCCAGAGGAGACTCAAGATTTTCACGGTTTAAAACAGCGAGAGGAGGGGCGGGAATTTCACATTTTAAAACAGCGAGAGCGGAGCCGGGATTTTCACAGTTTAAAACAGCGAGAGTTGAGACAGGATTTCACACCTTAAAACAGCGAGAGGAGAGCCGGGATATTCACAGTTTGAAACAGCGAGAGACGAGACAGGATTTTCACACTTTAAAACAGCAAGAGGAGAGAGGGATTTTCACAGTTAAAACAGCGAGAGGAGAGTTAGGATTTTCTCTGTTGAAAATGTCAAGAGGAGAGCGAGACCTTTACAGTTTAATACAGCGAGACAAGAGCAGGATTTTTACAATTTAAAACAGCAATAGGAGAGCGGGATTTTGACAGGTTAAAACAGCGAGAGGGGCGCCAGGCTTTTCGCAGTTTAAAGCAGCAAGAGGAGAGCGGGGATTTTCACAGTTTAAAACAGCGAGAGGACAGCGGGGATTTTCACAGTTTGAAACAGTGAGAGGAGTGCTTGGATAATTTTTATAACAGTCAGAGGACAGACGGAACTTTCACAGTTTAAAACTGCAAGAAGGGAGTCGGGATTTACGCAGTTTAAAACAGCGAGTGGCGAGCCTGATTTTCACACCTTAAAACAGCGAGAAGAGAGCCGGAATTCTCACAGATTAAAACAGTGAGAGGAGAGCCGGAATTTTCACAATTTAAAAAACAGCCAGAGGAGAGGCAACATTTTCACGGTTTAAATACAGCGGGCGGAGGGCGAGATTTTTAGAGTTTGATACAGCAAGAGGAGAGTTGGGATATTTTTTAACATAGCAAGAGCACAGCCAGGAATTTCAAAGTTTCAAACAGCGAGAGGAAAGCTGGGATATTCACAGTTTAAAAAAGCAAGAGGTGTGCTGGGATTTTCACAGTTTAAAACAGTGAGAGGATGGCGGGAATTTTCACAGGTTGAAACAGCAAGAGGAGGGCGGGAATTTTGACAGTTTAAAACAGTGAGAGGAGGGCGGGAATTTTCAGAGTTTGAAACAGAGAGAGGAGACCTCGGGTTTTCACAGTTTAAAACAGCAAGGGCAGAGCCAGGATTCTCACAGTTTAAAACAGCGAGAGGAGGGTGGGAATTTTCACAATTTAAAACAGCTAGAGGAGAGGCAAGATTTTCACGGTTTAAATACAGCAGGAGGAGGGCAAGATTTTTACAGTTTGAAACGGCGAGAGGAGAGCTGGGATTTTCACAGTTTAAGACAGCGAGAGGAGGTGGGGATTTTCACAGTTAAAACAGCGAGAGGAGTGCTGGGATTTTCACAGTTTAAAACAGTGAGAGGAAGCGGGGATTTTCACAGTTTAAAACAGCGAGAGGAGGGCGGGAATTTTCACAGTTTGAAACAGCGAGAAGAGAGCCGGAATTCTCACAGATTAAAACAGTGAGAGGAGAACGGGACTTTTACACTTCAAAGCAGCAGGAGGAGAGAGGGATTTTTACAGCTTTAAACTGCAAGAGGAAAGCTTTGCGTTTCACACTTTAAAACAGTGAGAGGAGAGTCGGGTATTTCACAGTTTGAAACGGCGAGAAGAGTGCTTGGATAATTTTTATAACAGTCAGAGGACAGACGAGACTCGCAGTTTAAAACAGCAAGAGGAGGGTCGGGATTTACGCAGTTTAAAACAGCGAGAGGCGAGCCTGATTTTCACACCTTAAAACAGCGAGAGGAGGGTCGGGATTTTCACAATTTAAAACAGCCAGAGGAGAGTTAACATTTTCACCGTTTAAATACAGCGGGAGGAGGGCGAGATTTTTACAGTTTTATATAGCAAGAGGATAGTTAGGATATTTTTTAACACAGCGAGAGGACAGCCAGGAATTTCAAAGTTTCATACAGCAAGAGGAGAGCCGGGATATTCACAGTTTAAAAAAGCAAGAGGAGTGCTGGGATATTCACAGTTTGAAACAGCGAGAGGAGTGCTTGGATAATTTTTATAACAGTCAGAGGACAGATGGGACTTTCACAGTTTAAAACTGCAAGAGGGGTGTCGGGATTTACACAGTTTAAAACAGCGAGAGGCGAGCCTGATTTTCACACCTTAAAACAGCGAGAGGAAAGCCGGGATTTTCAAAATTTAAAACAGCAAGAGTAGAGGCAAGATTTTCACAGTTTAAACACAGTGGGAGGAGGGTGAGATTTTTACAGTTTGATATAGCAAGAGGAGAGTTAGGATATTTTTTAACACAGCGAGAGGACAGCCAGGAATTTCAAAATTTCAAACAGCAAGAGGAGAGCCAGGATTCTCACAGTTTAAAACAGCGAGAGGAGAGTCAGGATATTCCCTGTTTGAAATGTCGAGAAGAGAGCGGGACATTTACAGTTTAAAACAGCGAGACAAGAACGGGATTTTAAAGATTACAACAGCGAGAGGCGAGCGGGGATTTTTACAGCTTAAAACAGCGAGAGGAGAGCCAGACTGTTCAGTTTAAAACAGCAAGACGAGAGCGGGGATTTTCACAGTTTATAACAGCGAGAGGAGAGCCAGGATTCTCACAGTTTGAAACAGCGAGGTGAGAGATTGGATAATTTTTAAAACAGTCAGAGGACAGCCGGGAATTCCACGGCTTAAAACAGCGAGAGGAGAGTTGGTATTATCACAGTTTAAAATAGCAAGAGCAGAGCCGGGGTTTTCTCTTTTTCAAACAGCCAGAGAAGAGTCAAGATTTTCACTGTTTAAATAGAGCGGGAGGAGGGCGAGATTTTTACATTTTGAAACAGCAGGAGGAGATCTGGGACATTTATTAACACAGTGAGAGGACAGCCAGGAATTTCAAATTTTAAAACAGCAAGAGGGGAGCAGGATTCTTGCAGTTTTAAACAGTGAGAGGGGAAGGGAGTTTTCACAGTTTAAAACAGCAAGAGCAGAGACAGGATTTTCACAACTTAAAACAGCAAAAGTAGAGCCGGGATATTCACAGTTTAAAGCAGCGAGACGAGAGCCTGATTTTCACCCCTTAAAACAGCAAGAGGGGAGCCTGGATTTTCACAATTTAAAACAGCAAGAGGACAGCCGGGATTTTCTCTGTTTAAAACAGCCAGAGGAGACTCAAGATTTTCACGGTTCAAAACAGCGAGAGGAGGGGCGGGAGTTTCACATTTTAAAACAGCGAGAGCGGAGCCGGGATTTTCACAGTTTAAAACAGCGAGAGTTGAGACAGGATTTCACACCTTAAAACAGCGAGAGGAGAGCCGGGATATTCACAGTTTGAAACAGCGAGAGACGAGACAGGATTTTCACACTTTAAAACAGCAAGAGGAGAGAGGGATTTTCACAGTTAAAACAATGAGAGGAGAGTGGGGATTTTCACAATTTAAAACAGCGAGAGGAGAGTCGGGATTTTCTCTGTTGAAAATGTCGAGAGGAGAGCGGGACCTTTACAGTTTAAAGCAGTGAGACAAGAGCGGGATTTTAAAGTTGAAAACAGCGAGAGGAGAGCGGGTTTTTTACAGCTTAAAACAGCAAGAGGAGAGCCAGGCTATTCACTGTTTAAAACAGCAAGTGGAGAGCAGAGATTTTCACAGTTGAAAACAGCGAGAGGGGGGCAGGAATTTTCACACTTTAAATCAGTGATAGGAGAGCCAGGATTCTCACAGTTTGAAACAGCGAGGTGAAAGCTTGGATAATTTTTTAAAAGTCAGCGGACAGCCAAGAATTCCACAGTTTAAAACAGCGGGAGGAGAGTCTGCTTTTCAAAGCTTAAAACAGCGAGAGGAGAGCCGGGATTTTCACAATTTAAAACAGCAAGAGGAGAGCCGGGATTTTCTTTGTTTAAAACAGCCAGAGAAGAGTCAAGATTTTCACAGTTTAAATAGAGCGGGAGGAGGGCAAGATTTTTACATTTTGAAACAGCAAGAGGACATCTGGGACATTTTTTAACACAGCGAAAGGATAGCCAGGAGTTTCAAATTTTAAAACAGCAAGAGGAGAGCCAGAATTCTCACTGATTAAATCAGCGAGACTAGAGTCGGGATTTTCTCTGTTGAAAATGTCGAGAGGAGAGCAGGACCTTTACTGTTTAAAATAGCGAGACAAGAGGGGGATTTTTACTGTTTAAAACAGCGAGAGGAGAGCTGGGATATTTACAGTTTAAAACAGTGAGAGGAGAGTCAAGATTTTCACAGTTCAAAACAGCGAGAGGAGAGCCCGGATTCTCACATTTTAAACAGCGAGAGGAGGGCGGGAATTTTCACAGTTTAAAACAGTGAGAGGAGAGCCGGGACTTCCAAAGAATGGAGAGCTGGGCGTTTCACAGTTTAAAACAGCGAGAGGGGAGCAGGGATTTTCACAGTTTGAAGCAGCTAGAGGAGAGCTCGGATAATTTTTAAAACAGTCAGAGGACAGCCAGGAATTTCAAATTTTTAAACAGCAAAAGGGGAGCAGCATTCTTGCAGTTTTAAACAGTGAGAGGGGAAGGGAGTTTTCACAGTTTAAAACAGCAAGAGCAGAGACAGGATTTTCACAACTTAAAACAGCAAGAGTAGAGCCGGGATATTCACAGTTTAAAGCAGCGAGAGGAAAGCCTGATTTTCACCCCTTAAAACAGCAAGAGGGGAGCCTGGATTTTCACAATTTAAAACAGCAAAAGGACAGCCGGGATTTTCTCTGCTTAAAACAGCCAGAGGAGACTCAAGATTTTCACGGTTTAAAACAGCGAGAGGAGGGGCGGGAATTTCACATTTTAAAACAGCGAGAGCGGAGCCGGGATTTTCACAGTTTAAAACAGCGAGAGTTGAGACAGGATTTCACACCTTAAAACAGCGAGAGGAGAGCCGGGATATTCACAGTTTGAAACAGCGAGAGACGAGACAGGATTTTCACACTTTAAAACAGCAAGAGGAGAGAGGGATTTTCACAGTTAAAACAGCGAGAGGAGAGTTAGGATTTTCTCTGTTGAAAATGTCAAGAGGAGAGCGAGACCTTTACAGTTTAATACAGCGAGACAAGAGCAGGATTTTTACAATTTAAAACAGCAATAGGAGAGCGGGATTTTGACAGGTTAAAACAGCGAGAGGGGCGCCAGGCTTTTCGCAGTTTAAAGCAGCAAGAGGAGAGCGGGGATTTTCACAGTTTAAAACAGCGAGAGGACAGCGGGGATTTTCACAGTTTGAAACAGTGAGAGGAGTGCTTGGATAATTTTTATAACAGTCAGAGGACAGACGGAACTTTCACAGTTTAAAACTGCAAGAAGGGAGTCGGGATTTACGCAGTTTAAAACAGCGAGTGGCGAGCCTGATTTTCACACCTTAAAACAGCGAGAAGAGAGCCGGAATTCTCACAGATTAAAACAGTGAGAGGAGAGCCGGAATTTTCACAATTTAAAAAACAGCCAGAGGAGAGGCAACATTTTCACGGTTTAAATACAGCGGGCGGAGGGCGAGATTTTTAGAGTTTGATACAGCAAGAGGAGAGTTGGGATATTTTTTAACATAGCAAGAGCACAGCCAGGAATTTCAAAGTTTCAAACAGCGAGAGGAAAGCTGGGATATTCACAGTTTAAAAAAGCAAGAGGTGTGCTGGGATTTTCACAGTTTAAAACAGTGAGAGGATGGCGGGAATTTTCACAGGTTGAAACAGCAAGAGGAGGGCGGGAATTTTGACAGTTTAAAACAGTGAGAGGAGGGCGGGAATTTTCAGAGTTTGAAACAGAGAGAGGAGACCTCGGGTTTTCACAGTTTAAAACAGCAAGGGCAGAGCCAGGATTCTCACAGTTTAAAACAGCGAGAGGAGGGTGGGAATTTTCACAATTTAAAACAGCTAGAGGAGAGGCAAGATTTTCACGGTTTAAATACAGCAGGAGGAGGGCAAGATTTTTACAGTTTGAAACGGCGAGAGGAGAGCTGGGATTTTCACAGTTTAAGACAGCGAGAGGAGGTGGGGATTTTCACAGTTAAAACAGCGAGAGGAGTGCTGGGATTTTCACAGTTTAAAACAGTGAGAGGAAGCGGGGATTTTCACAGTTTAAAACAGCGAGAGGAGGGCGGGAATTTTCACAGTTTGAAACAGCGAGAAGAGAGCCGGAATTCTCACAGATTAAAACAGTGAGAGGAGAACGGGACTTTTACACTTCAAAGCAGCAGGAGGAGAGAGGGATTTTTACAGCTTTAAACTGCAAGAGGAAAGCTTTGCGTTTCACACTTTAAAACAGTGAGAGGAGAGTCGGGTATTTCACAGTTTGAAACGGCGAGAAGAGTGCTTGGATAATTTTTATAACAGTCAGAGGACAGACGAGACTCGCAGTTTAAAACAGCAAGAGGAGGGTCGGGATTTACGCAGTTTAAAACAGCGAGAGGCGAGCCTGATTTTCACACCTTAAAACAGCGAGAGGAGGGTCGGGATTTTCACAATTTAAAACAGCCAGAGGAGAGTTAACATTTTCACCGTTTAAATACAGCGGGAGGAGGGCGAGATTTTTACAGTTTTATATAGCAAGAGGATAGTTAGGATATTTTTTAACACAGCGAGAGGACAGCCAGGAATTTCAAAGTTTCATACAGCAAGAGGAGAGCCGGGATATTCACAGTTTAAAAAAGCAAGAGGAGTGCTGGGATATTCACAGTTTGAAACAGCGAGAGGAGTGCTTGGATAATTTTTATAACAGTCAGAGGACAGATGGGACTTTCACAGTTTAAAACTGCAAGAGGGGTGTCGGGATTTACACAGTTTAAAACAGCGAGAGGCGAGCCTGATTTTCACACCTTAAAACAGCGAGAGGAAAGCCGGGATTTTCAAAATTTAAAACAGCAAGAGTAGAGGCAAGATTTTCACAGTTTAAACACAGTGGGAGGAGGGTGAGATTTTTACAGTTTGATATAGCAAGAGGAGAGTTAGGATATTTTTTAACACAGCGAGAGGACAGCCAGGAATTTCAAAATTTCAAACAGCAAGAGGAGAGCCAGGATTCTCACAGTTTAAAACAGCGAGAGGAGAGTCAGGATATTCCCTGTTTGAAATGTCGAGAAGAGAGCGGGACATTTACAGTTTAAAACAGCGAGACAAGAACGGGATTTTAAAGATTACAACAGCGAGAGGCGAGCGGGGATTTTTACAGCTTAAAACAGCGAGAGGAGAGCCAGACTGTTCAGTTTAAAACAGCAAGACGAGAGCGGGGATTTTCACAGTTTATAACAGCGAGAGGAGAGCCAGGATTCTCACAGTTTGAAACAGCGAGGTGAGAGATTGGATAATTTTTAAAACAGTCAGAGGACAGCCGGGAATTCCACGGCTTAAAACAGCGAGAGGAGAGTTGGTATTATCACAGTTTAAAATAGCAAGAGCAGAGCCGGGGTTTTCTCTTTTTCAAACAGCCAGAGAAGAGTCAAGATTTTCACTGTTTAAATAGAGCGGGAGGAGGGCGAGATTTTTACATTTTGAAACAGCAGGAGGAGATCTGGGACATTTATTAACACAGTGAGAGGACAGCCAGGAATTTCAAATTTTAAAACAGCAAGAGGGGAGCAGGATTCTTGCAGTTTTAAACAGTGAGAGGGGAAGGGAGTTTTCACAGTTTAAAACAGCAAGAGCAGAGACAGGATTTTCACAACTTAAAACAGCAAAAGTAGAGCCGGGATATTCACAGTTTAAAGCAGCGAGACGAGAGCCTGATTTTCACCCCTTAAAACAGCAAGAGGGGAGCCTGGATTTTCACAATTTAAAACAGCAAGAGGACAGCCGGGATTTTCTCTGTTTAAAACAGCCAGAGGAGACTCAAGATTTTCACGGTTCAAAACAGCGAGAGGAGGGGCGGGAGTTTCACATTTTAAAACAGCGAGAGCGGAGCCGGGATTTTCACAGTTTAAAACAGCGAGAGTTGAGACAGGATTTCACACCTTAAAACAGCGAGAGGAGAGCCGGGATATTCACAGTTTGAAACAGCGAGAGACGAGACAGGATTTTCACACTTTAAAACAGCAAGAGGAGAGAGGGATTTTCACAGTTAAAACAATGAGAGGAGAGTGGGGATTTTCACAATTTAAAACAGCGAGAGGAGAGTCGGGATTTTCTCTGTTGAAAATGTCGAGAGGAGAGCGGGACCTTTACAGTTTAAAGCAGTGAGACAAGAGCGGGATTTTAAAGTTGAAAACAGCGAGAGGAGAGCGGGTTTTTTACAGCTTAAAACAGCAAGAGGAGAGCCAGGCTATTCACTGTTTAAAACAGCAAGTGGAGAGCAGAGATTTTCACAGTTGAAAACAGCGAGAGGGGGGCAGGAATTTTCACACTTTAAATCAGTGATAGGAGAGCCAGGATTCTCACAGTTTGAAACAGCGAGGTGAAAGCTTGGATAATTTTTTAAAAGTCAGCGGACAGCCAAGAATTCCACAGTTTAAAACAGCGGGAGGAGAGTCTGCTTTTCAAAGCTTAAAACAGCGAGAGGAGAGCCGGGATTTTCACAATTTAAAACAGCAAGAGGAGAGCCGGGATTTTCTTTGTTTAAAACAGCCAGAGAAGAGTCAAGATTTTCACAGTTTAAATAGAGCAGGAGGAGTCCGAGATTTTTACATTTTGAAACTGTGGGAGGAAAGCTGGAACATTTTTTAGCACAGTGAGAGGACAGCCAGAAATTTCAAAGTTTAAAGCAGCAAGAGGAGAGCCAGGATTCTCACAGTTTAAAACAGCGAGAGGAGAGTTGGGATTTTCTCTGTTGAAAATGTCGAGAGGAGAGCGAGACCTTTACAGTTTAATACAGCGAGACAAGAGCAGGATTTTTACAGTTTAAAACAGCGAGAGGAGAGCGGGATTTTGACAGGTTAAAACAGCGAGAGGGAACCAGGCTTTTCACAGTTTAAAGCAGCAAGAGGAGAGCGGGGATTTTCACAGTTTAAAACAGCAAGAGGACAGCGGGGATTTTCACAGTTTAAAGCAGCGAGAGCAGAGCCAGGATTCTCACAGTTTAAAACAGCGAGAGGGGGGCGGGAATTTTCACAGTTTGAAACAGCGAGAGGAGTGCCGGAATTCTCACGGATTAAAGTAGCGAGAGGAGAGCGGGACTTTTACAGTTCAAAGCAGTAAGTGGAGAGTGGCATTTTTACAGTTTAAAACAGCGAGAGGCGAGCTGGGCATTTCACAGTTTAAAACAGCGAGAGGAGAAATGGATTTTTACAGCTTAAAACAGCAAGAGGAGAGCCCGGATTCTCACAGTTTAAAAGAGTGAGAGGAGGGCGTGAATTTTCACAGTTTGAAACAGCAAGAGGAGAGCCGGGATTTTCTCTGTTAAAAACAGCCAGAGGAGTATCAAGATTTTCACAGTCTGAAACAGCGAGAGGTGAGTTGGGATTTTCTCTGTTTCTAACAGCGAGAGAAAAGCCGGGATTTTCACAGTTTAAAACAGTGAGAGGAGAGCCGGGATTTTCACAGTTTAAAACAGCAAGAGGAAAGCCGGGATTTTCACAATTCAAAACAGCAAGCGGAGAGCCGGGATTTTCTCTGTTTAAAACATCGAGAGGAGAGTCAAGATTTTCAGTTTAAAACAGTGAGAGCTGAGCCGGGATTTTCACAGTTTAAAACAGCGAGAGACGAGACAGGATTTTCACAGTTTAAAACAGCGAGAGGAGAGCAGGGATTTTCACAGTTTAAAACAGCGAGAGGAGGGCCGGGATTCTCACAGTTTAAAAAAGCGAGAGGGGAGCCTGGATTATCACAATTTAAAACAGCATGACGACAGCTGGGATTTTCTCTGAATAAAACAACCAGTGGAGACTCAAGATTTTCACAGTTTAAATACAGCAGGAGGTGGGCAAGATTTTTACAGATTGAAACAGCAAGAGGAGTGCTGGGATATTTTTTAACACAGCGAGAGGTCAGCCAGGATTTTCAACGTTTAAAACAGCGAGATTAGAGCCAGGATTCTTACAGTGTAAAACAGCAAGAAGAGAGTCAGGTTTTCATAGCTTAAAAAAGCGTTAGGCAGGCCTGGATTTTCTCAACTTAAAACAGAAAGAGGAGAGCCAGGATCTTCTCTGTTTAAAACAGCGAGAGGAGAGCTGGGAATTTCACAGTTTCAAACAGCGAGAGGGGAGCCGGGATTTTCACAATTTAAAACAGCGAGAGCCAAGACAGGATTTTCACACTTTAAAACAGCAAGAGGAGAGCTGGGATCTTCACAATTTAAAACAGCAAGAGGAGAGCCAGGATTTTCACTGTTTAAAACAGCCAGAGAAGAGTCAAGATTTTCACAGTTTCAATAGATCAGGAGGAGGGCGGTATTTTTACATTTTCAAACAGCAAGAGGAGAGCTGGGACAATTTTTAACACAGCGAGAGGACAGCCAGGAGTTTCAAAGTTTAAAACAGCAAGACAAGAGCCAGGATTCTCACAGTTTAAAACAGTGAGAGGAGAGTCGGGATTTTCACAGTTTAAAATGTAGAGAGGAGAGCGGGACCTTTACAGTTTAAAGCAGTGAGACAAGAGCGGGATTTTAAAGTTTAAAACAGCAAGAGGAGAGTGGGATTTTTACAGCTTAAAACAGCGAGAGGAGAGCCAGGATTCTCACAGTTTAAAACAGTGAGGTGAAAGCTTGGATAATTTTAAAACAGACAGAGTTCAGCCGGGAATTCCACAGTTTGAAACAGCAAGAGGAGAGCTGGGATATTCACTGGTTAAAACAGCGGGAGGAGAGTCTGCTTTTCACAGTTTAAAAGAGCGAGAGGGGAGCCTGGATTTTCACAATTTAAAACAGCAAGAGGAGAGCTGGGATTTTTACAGTTTAAAACGGTGAGAGGCGATACGGGATTTTCGCAGTTTAAAACGGCAAAAGGAGAGACGGGATTTTAACAGTTTGAAACAGCGAGAGGAGAGCTGGGATTTTCTCTGATTATAACAGCGAGAGTAAGCCATGATTTTCACAATTTGAAACAGCGAAAGGAGAGAGGGATTCTCACAGTTAAAACGAGAGGAGAGTGGGGATTTTCACAGTTTAAAACAGCAAGAGGAGAGCCGGGACTTTCACAGTTAAAAGCAGCGAAAGGAGTGCACGATTTTTACAGATTAAAACAGCAAGAGGAGAGCTGGGCATTTCACAGTTTAAAACAGTGAGAGGGGAGCCAGGATTTTCACAGTTTGAAACAGTGAGAGGAGAGCTCGGATAATTTTTAAAACAGTCAGAAGACAGCCGGAAATTTCACAGTTTAAAACAGCAAGAGAAGAGTCGAGAATTTAACAATTTAAAACAGCAAGAGGAGAGCGGGATTCTTGCAATTTTAAACAGTGAGGGGCGAAGGGAGTTTTCACAGTTTAAAGCAGCGAGAGGAGAGCCTGATTTTCACACGTTAAAACAGCGAGAGGAGAGCCGGGATTATTACAAGTTAAAACAGCAAGACGACAGCCGGGATTTTCTCTGTTTAAAACAGCCAGAAGAGACTCAAGATTTTCACGCTTTAAATACAACGGGAGGAGGGCGAGAATTTTACAGATTGAAAGAGCAAGAGGAGAGCTGGGATATTTTTTAACACAGCGAGAGGTCAGCCAGGATTTTCAAAACTTAAACAGCGAGATTAGAGCCAGGATTCTCACAGTTTATAACATCGAGAGGAGAGTCAGGTTTTCACAGCTTAAAAAAGCAAGGGTAGGGCCTGGATTTTCACAATTTAAAACAGCAAGAGGGGAGCCGGGATCTTCTCTGTTTAAAACAGCGAAAGGAGAGTCAAGATTTTCACAGTTTAAAACAGCGAGAGGAGAGCCGGGAATTTCACAGTTTCAAACAACGAGAGGAGAGCTGGGATTTTCACATTTTAAAACAGCGAGAGCCGAGACAGGATTTTCACACTTTAAAACAGCAAGAGGAGAGCTGGGATCTTCACAATTTAAAACAGCAAGAGGAGAACCAGGATTTTCTCTGTTTAAAACAGCCAGAGAAGAGTCAAGATTTTCACAGTTTCAGTTGAGCGGGAGGAGGGCGAGATTTTTACATTTTGAAACAGTGAGAGTAGACCTGGGACATTTTTTAACACAGCGAGAGAACAGCCAGGAGTTTCAAGTTTAAAACAGCAAGACAAGAGCCAGGATTCTCACAGTTTAAAACAGCGAGAGGAGAGTCGGGATTTTCTCTGTTTAAAATGTCAAGAGGAGAGCGGAACCTTTACAGTTTAAAGCAGTGAGACAAGAGCGGGATTTAAAAGTTTAAAACAGCGAGAGTAGAGTGGGATTTTTACAGCTTAAAACAGCGAGAAGAGAGCCAGGTTGTTCACAGTTTAAAACAGCAAGAGGAGAGCCAGGATTTTCACAGTTTAAAACAGCAAGAGGAGAGCAGGAATTTTCACAGTTTAAAACAGCAAGAGGACAGCGGGGATTTTCATAGTTTAAAACAGCGAGAGGGGTGCAGGAATTTTCACACTTTAAATCAGCGAGAGGAGAGCCAGGATTCTCACAGTTTGAAACAGCGAGGTGAAAGCTTGGATAATTTTTAAAACAGACAGTGTTCAGCTGGGAATTCCAGAGTATAAAACAGCAAGAGGAGAGCTGGGATATTCACAGTTTAAAACAGCGGGACGAGAGTCTGCTTTCCACAGCTTAAAACAGCGAGAGGAGAGCCGAGATTTTCACAATGTAAAACAGCAAGAAGAGAGGACGGATTTTCTCTGTTTAAAACAGCCAGAGAAGAGTCAAGATTTTCACAGTTTAAATAGCGCTGGAGGAGGGCGAGATTGTTACATTTCGAAACAGTGGGAGGAGAGCTGGGACATTTTTTAACACAGCGAGAGAACAGCCAGGAATTTCAAAGTTTAAAACAGCAAGAGGAAAGCCAGGATTCTCACAGTTTAAAACAGCGTAAGGAGAGTCGGGATTTTCTCTGCTGAAAATGACAAGAGGAGAGCGGGACCTTTACAGTTTAATACACCGAGACAAGAGCGGGATTTTTACAGCTTAATACAGCGAGAGGAGAGCTGGGATTTTCTCTATTTAAAACCACGAGAGGTGAGCCGGGATTTTCAGTTTAAAACAGCGAGAGTAGAGCCGGGATTTTCACAGTTTAAAACATCGAGAGGAGAGTCGGGATTTTCCATGTTGAAAACAGCGAGAGGAGAGCAGGATTTTTTCTGTTTAAACAGCAAAAGGAGAGCCACAATTTTCACTGTTTAAAACAGCAAGAGGAGAGCCGGGATTTTCTCTGTAAAACCTCAAGAGGGGAGTGGGCTTATTTCTGTTTAAAACAGCGAGAGGAAAGCCAGGATTTGCACATTTTAAAACAGCCAAAGGAGAGCCAGGATTTTTTCTGCTTAAAACAGCGAGAGGAGAGCAGGATTTTTTCTGTTTAAAACAGCAAAAGGAGAGACACAATTTTCACTGTTTAAAACAGCAAGAAGAGAGCCTGGATTTTTACAGTTTAAAACAGCAGAGGAGAGCTCAGATCATTTTTAAAACAGCCAGAAGACAGCCTGGAATTTCACAGTTTAAAACAGTCAGAGGAGAGTCAGGATTTTCTCTGTTTAAAACAGCAGGAGAAGAACCTGGATTCCACAGTTTAAAACAGCAAGAGGGAGGCGAGATTTTTACAGTTTGAAACACTGAAAGGAGAGCCGGGATTTTTTCTATTTAAAACAACAAGAGGAGAGCCGGGAATTTTACTGTTTAAAACAGTGAGAGGAGAGTCAGTGTTTTCTCTGTATAAAACAGCGAGAGGGGAGCCAGGATTCCCACAGTTTAAAACAGCCAGAGGAGAGACGAGAATTTCACACTTTAAAACAGCGAGGGAAGAGCCTGTGTTCTCACAATTTAAAACAGCGAGAGGAGAGCCAGAATTTTCTCTACTTAAGACAACGAGTGGAGAGCTGGGAATTTTACAATTTAAAACAGCGAGAGGAGAGCTGGGATTTTCTCTATTTAAAACAGCAAGAGAGGAGCTGGAATTCCCACAGTTTAAAACAGCCAGAGGAGAGACGAGAATTTCACACTTTAAAACAGCGAGAGGAGAGCCTGTGTTCTCACAGTTTAAAACAGTGAGAGGAGAGACAGGATTTTTTCTATTTAAAACTGAGAGAGGAGAGCTGGGATTTTCACAGTTTAAAACAGCGAGAGGAGAGCCGGGATTTTCAGAGTTTAAAACATCGAGAGGAGAGTCGGGATTTTCCATGTTTAAAACTGCGAGAGGAGAGCTGGGATTTTCACAGTTTAAAACATCGAGAGGAGAGTCAGGATTTTCCATGTTTAAAACAGCAAGGGTGAGCCGGGATTCCCATAGTTTAAAACAGCCAAAGGAGAGTCGAGATTTTCACAATTTAAAACAGCGAGAGGAGAGCCAGGATTCCCACAGTTTAAAACAGCCAAAAGACAGATGATAATTGCACAGTTTAAAACAGCAAGAGGAGAGCCTGTGTTCTCACAGTTTAAAACAGCGAGAGAAGAGCCGGGAGCACATGGAGAGCGGAACTGTGGGAGAATGGCAGGAGATAAAATGAGTTGCAGATCGCCCTTTCGACCTGTTTCTACCTGTCAGAGCCAAAGTGTGATGTCTCAGGAAAACAGGTAGGTGATTGGTGGGCAACTCTTCCCTGTCTCTTTTGATTGGCCATGTGGTTTAACTCAGGAGGCATTATTACAGCTGTACAGTACATTTAATACATTTACTTTTAGAATATTCAATGTCCAAATCAATTAATTAAATAGAATAGAGATGGCTGGGCAGTCCTTTGTGTTGTAGCTTTCGTGTGTTGTTGCTGGTGGGTGCTGGTGCGATCCACGGTGACCACATCTGCAGCAAGTGCTGGCTGCTCCTGGGACTTCAGCTCAGAGTTGATGAACTGGAGCCCAAGCTGCAGACATTGCAACACATCAGGAAGGGGGAGAGTTACCTGGATACTATGTTTCAGGAGGCAGTCACACCCCTTAGATTAATTACATCAAATTTTGTCCATGTTCAGGGACAGGAGGGTGTGACTATGAATGAGGCTGGTACCTAAATCCAGAATTCAGCTCTGGAGGAGCCTCAGCCAGTGCCCTTGTCCAATAGGTATGAGGTTCTTGCTCCCGGTGTGGATGAGGGAACAGATTTCAGGGAGGAAGAGCAAACTGACAAAAGCAATGTGGTACAGAGCACCATTCAAGGAGAAATGAGAAATGTAGCAGTAATAGCTTGGGGAATAGATAATGTTCTCTGCAGCAAAGGCAGAGAGTCCTGAGGCTGTGTTGCCTACCTGGTGCCAAGGTTAAGGACATCTCTTCTGGACTGGAGAGGAGCTTGGAGTAGGAGGGGAAGGATCCAGTTGTTGTGGTCCAAGTAGATACCAACGACATAGGCAGCACTAGGAAAGAGGTTCTGCTGAGGAACTATGAGCAGCTTGGGGCTAAATTAAAAAGCAGAACCACAAAAGTAATAATCTCCAGATTACTACCTGAGCCACAATGCAACTTTGCATAGGGTAAATAAAATTAAAGAGGTAAATGCGTGGCTCAAAGATTGGTGTGGGAGAAATGGGTTCCAATTCATGGGGCACTGGCGCCAGCCATGAGTCATGAGTGGAAGTCGTCTATAAGCCCCCAAAGAGTTGCTTCACTGTAGGACAAAGTATAAATTGAAAAATAATGGAAGTGTATAAGAAGGGTGCTATAATTGTCACGGGTGATTTTAGTCTGCATATTGACTGGACAAATCAGATTGGCAGGGGTAACGCGGAACATGAATTTGTAGAGTACATTAGGGATTGTTTCTTGGAGCAATATGTTGCAGAACCTACCCGGGAACAGGCTATTTTAAATCTAATAATGTGTAAGGATTAGTAAGATCTCGTAATTAATGATCCTCTGGGGAGTAGTGATCACAACATGATAGAAATTCAAATTCAGTTTGTGAGTGAGAAACTCGGATCTCAAACCAGCGTCTTCAACTTAAATAAGAGGTATGAAGAAAGAATTGTCTAAAGCAGACTAGGAAAATAGACTAAGGAGAAGGTCAGTGGATGAGCAATGGACAACATTTAAGCAAATATCTCATAATGCTCAGCAAAAATTTATCCCAGTCAAAAAGAAGAACTCAATGAGAATGGTTAACAAAGGCAGTGAAGGAGAGTATCCAATCAAAAACTAAGGTATACAAAGTGGGGAAAACCAGTGGTAGGCCAGAGGATTGGGATTTTTTTAGGGACCAGCAGAGGCTGACTAAAAAGCTAGTAAAGAGGGAGAAAATTGATTATGAAAATAAATTGGCAAGAAATATAAAAACAAACAACAAGGGTTTTGATGGGTTTATTAAAATAAAGAGAGTAGCTAAATTGAGTGTGGGACCCTTGGAGGATGCAACTGGAGAATTGATAATGGGGAACAGGGAGATGGCAGGTAATTTAAACGGTCTTCATGGTGGACGACACTATAAACATTCCAAAGATATCAGACAATCAAGGACCTAATAGGAGGAAAGATCTTGTAACAGTCTTTATCACGAAAGACAAAGTATTTGGCAAAATAATGGGACTAAAGGCAGACAAGTCGCCAGTGCCTGATGGCCTGCATCCAAGAGTTTTAAAGGAAGTAGCTGCAGAGATAGTGGAGGCATTGATCGAAATATTGCACAACTCACTGGATTCCAGGAAGGTCCCATCGGATTGGAAAACCACTAATGTGGCACTGCTGTTCAAGAAGGGAGGGAGACAAAAAGCAGGAAACTATAGGCCAGTAAGCCTAACATCTGTCATTGGGAAAATGCTAGAGTCCATTATTAAGGAAGGAATAACAGGACATTTAGAAAAGCTTAACGCAATCAAACAGAGCCAGCATGGTTTTGCGAAAGGGAAATCATGTTTGACAAATTTGCTAGAGTTCATTGATAGAGTTCTATAACAAGCAGAGCTGATAAAGCAGAACAGGTAAATGTAGTGTATTTGGATTTCCAGAAGGCATTCGATAAGGTGCCACATAAATGGTTATTGCACAAGATACGAGCTCACGGTATTGGGGGTAACGTATTGGCATGGATTGAGGATTGGTTAACACACAGAAGATAGAGAGTCGGGATTAATGGGTATTTTTCAAGTTGGAAAGATGTAACTAGTAGAGTGCCACAAGGATCAGCCCTAGTGCCTCAATTATTTACTATCTATATTAATAACTTGGAGGAGGGGGCAGAATGTAATATATCCAAACTTGCTGATGATACAAAAATAGGTAAGGCACGTTGTGATGAGGAATCTGCAAGGGGAGATAGAGAGGTTGAGTGAGTGGACAAGAACTTGGCAGATGGAGTTTAATATAGAAAAGTGTGAGGTCATGCACTTTGGTAGGAAGAATCAAAAGGCAGATGATTATTTAAATGGAGAGAGACTCCAAAAAAGTACAGTACAGAGGGATCTGAGTGTTCTTGTGCATGAAACACAAAAAGTTAACATGCAGGTGCAGCAAGTAATTAAGAAGGCAAATTGAATTTTGGCCTGTATTGCTAGGGGGTTTGAGTTTAAAAATAGGGAAGTCTTATTACAATTGTACAGGGTGTTGGTGAGGCCACACCTGGAGTACTGTGTACAGTTTTGGTCCCCGTATTTAAGAAAGGATACACTGGCATTGGAGGTAGTTCAAAAGAGATTCATTAGGCTAATTCCTGGAATGAAGGGGTTGACTTATCAAGAACAGCTAAACAGGTTAGGCCTTTATTCATTAGAGTTTAGAAGAATAAGGAGTGATCTTAGTGAAACATACATGATTCTGAGGGGATTTGACAGGGTAGATGTTGAGAAGATGTTTCCACTAGTGGGGGAATCTCAAACTCGGGGACATAGTTACAGAATAAGGGGACACTCATTTAAAACTGCGATGCGAAGGAATTTCTTCTCTCTGAGGGTAGTGAATGTCTGGAATTCTCTATCCCAGAGACTTGTGGAGGTTAGATCACTGAAAGTATTCAGAGCAGGAAGATAGATTTTTGAAATATTGGGGAGTTGAGGGCTTTAAGGATCTGCCTGGGGCAGAACAGCCATGATCTTATTGAATGGTGGGGCAGGCTTGAGGGGCCAAAAGGCCTACTCCTGCTCCTATTTCTTATGTTCTTGTCTGCTCAACAGTGTGTTTGGTCACCTTACTTTCTTCTGCAGTGAGTAACTCACCTCCTGACTCCCCAAAGCATGTCCACCATCTACAATGCACAAGTTAGGACTGTTAAAAAGCTTGACACAACCCAGGAGAAAGCAGTCCCTGCTATCCAGCATCTGAAACATTAACTTCTTCCACCGCCCACACACAGTGGCAGCAATGAGGACTGTATATCAGATGCATTGCAGCAACTCACCAAGGTTCCTTTCATAGCACCTTCCATATTCTCAACTACCATCAAGAACAACAAGGGCATCAATCGTAGGGGAACACCATCACTTGCAAGTTCCCCTCTGTTACAACTGATCCCCTGGGAGGGTTTCCCCAAGTTGTTATGATCCTGGACAAAGTACCCTCAATTGTTATGCTCCCGGGTGAGGAGGGTCGAATTGGCTCCCCTTCTTTGTTCATCCCCTCGGTTGACTGCAACAAGATTAATTTAAAAAGGATCCCTCCCCTCGCAGATACCTTTTCCCAGTTCAAAGGTATTTATGTTTTAAAAGGAGACAATTTAACCAGGCTTTCTTGAGTCAAAGAAAGAGTGAGTTTATAGGTTGCTAAAACGCGAGACAAAATAATAAAAATGCAATACACATACACCCAGATTAGAAATGAAAAATGGGTCCAGAAATAAAGGTTAAAAAAGTATATGAATCAGTTTTTGGCTTGTCCATGAGGAGCAGATGGTGAAACACTTCAGCTGTTAAGTTGGGTGATGTCGGTAGAGCTGACTTTGGCAGTTAAGCAGTAGGTTTGGAGATTCTTGTTTCTGCAGGTTAGCTGAAAGGAGATATCCTGTTTCCTTATCGACTGTGGCTTTGCTGACTTGTGGCTTGTTTCCAGCAGTCAAAGAGAGAGGACTTTTTCACCTGCAAGCGCAAGGATGCCTTGTAAATGTTCTTCAACTGTGACCTTCACAGCACACTCTCACACACCAGGCCTGGAACACCAAAACTAGCACACAGAGACCAGAGTTGCAGATGGCTTTTTAACCCCCTTTCTTGTTCCTGGAAAGGAAAAAAAACAAACATGTCTTTCACCCAGATCTGCTTTCTTTTCAACTCACATCATGTCCATAGTCTAGGGCATAATGCACAGGAGATGGTTCCTGCTGAGATGGTAAACAACCTTCATTATCTCCACAACCACAGGAGATTAATGTTCAATTTTTGAATTGTACCTTTTTCTTTGAAGTATCTCTGTCTGAAGTAGTCCTTGATACCTTTTTAGGTGCAACATTCCTTTTTCTAGATTAGTTAGTCAATAGTAATCCACACAGGAATTTTCCTGCAAGTGATTACTTTACAGTCTCAGCAAACCTTTGCTTGTATGTCCTTTTTTTAAAAAAAAGAAAGTCTTACTTAAAAGTTCAATATGTCCAGAAGTAATTCAAGGTGTGATCCGCTGTCATGATACCTCTAAGCTACCAGCCTGATTTAGAACTATATCGACATTCTTTCACTATCGCTGGGTCAAAATCCTGGAACTCCCTAACAACACTGTGGGTGCATGAACACCATCTAAACTGCAATGGTTCAAGAAGGTGCCTCACCACCACCTTCCCAAGGGCAATTAGGGATGAACAACAAATGCTGGCCTTGCCAGTGACATCCACATCCCATGAAAGAATTTAAAAAACCTCATTTAAGTCTCTTGCTCATAAATCCTGCATGACAACATGGTGATGCCTTGAGCTGCCATTCATCTGTCTCTGCTAAACGTTATCAATATCATCTCTTTCCAGGTCCATCACAAAAATAAGCTCAGTTGCAGGAAGGAAAGAGCAGAACAGCCAATCTGAAAATAAAACACCTTACAGACAACAGCTCAGAATTCAACAATCCCCGTACTTTAGAGGATCTGTTACAGATTTCTACACTGGGAGATAAAGTGAGCAGAAATACACTGGAACAGGAACAGGAGCAGGGACAGGGGAATAAAACAACACAGAAACTTGCTTGTGGGAGGGCAAGGCCGTTATCTTCAATGGCATAGCCTATCTAAGAAAATAATGGTTGTGCTTTTGGCTACCTGCCAGCAAACCTGCATACAATGCCAGACTGCATGGAGGAGATCATCTCCAACAAGTGTGATTATGGAACCCAACCAGCCAATTATGAAGTGTGTGGTCACCTCTATGTACACTACAGCAGGGCCATCAGTTGTGGAGTCTTTGGTTCACAACTCAGATTGCTGCCATTGTGATTCTGAGTTCTAGTAACTCCTCCAGCTTGCAATGAATTAAAAAAAAGGCAAGGTCATTCCATCATTTCACTCTGTTCTCTCAGAGTAATGGGAGTGCTGAGGCACAGTGTCATTCAGGTGCCAGTGGCCCCATGGGAGAGGCACACCTGTCTCCTCTCTCAGGATGACAACATCCATGTTTCCATGCTAGCCCTTCAACTAGACACAGTGCCAAACAGTGACTGAGATAATGCAGTCTGCAGCTGGGCCCTCAAGAAGCCAAAGCTCCTCAAGGACAAGATGGGCCAAATGGCCTCCTTCTGTGCTGTAACTTTTCTATGGTTCTATAACGCCCAGTATGGTCATCTCAGGTATACTCAGTCAGTGATCAGTAACTGTCCACCTCCCACCTTGTAGTTTTTTAAAAATTCAGTGATGGGATGCGGCATCACTCGCTAGGCCAGCATTTATTGCCCATCCCTAATTAAGAAGGTGGTGTTACTGGTATAGACTCTGCATGCACATCTGATTAGGCAGAAGAACACTTTGGACAGGTACTCAGAGTTTGCACAAGGATGACCTTTAGATTTTTACATGTTTGTTTGCATTTGTAATGTTTATTTGGGTTGGTGTACATGCCCAATGACATAATAGTAATATCCTTGCTAATGTTGAAGGCACTTATCTGAAAGCTGTCAGGACTATGCCTAGTAATAGAATCAATTGTTGGTGCAGTGAGCAGGGATGATTCAACCATTGCAATCCTTAATGATTCACTGCCACAAGCTCTGACAGCTGACAATAATGGTGGCCTTTGCTTTCCTTTGGCATCCCCTGTGTTATGTTGTTCTCCCTGCATCTCCACATCTTTCTCTCCAGGTGGCTCTAAGGAATGGTTCCTTGGCAGGTCAAATTTATAGGGGCATGCAGCAAATGACAGAGACTCAGAAGATTCTTTCAGGAAAGGAACCTAGCAGGAAACCTTGTGTTTAATCCCAGATCAGGTACTGAGTTAACTTTCAATGAGGTCAGAATTGGGACAGTCACATTGCCCTACTCTTTTAGAACAGATCTATTATTAAAGGTCAAGTGGTTAATTGCCTGATAGAGCCATTTATTGTGCATGATTGCACATACTGACTAACTTGCTGGTGGTAGTAAATTAATTCTAAAAAAAACAGTAAATGCACATCAACCATTAGGTATGAATTACAGATAAATACTCCAGCTGTAATCTCTTAAAAGCTGTTGCCTTAAGCATGATTATACTGATCAGCCGCAAAATCCCAGCAATTATCCCAGGATCATGCCTGACAGGTGCCTTCCAACACTGACCTGACCAAAGAATCACAAAACCAAGCTAGAGAAGAAGCAAAAGGCAGCTGTGTAAATCTGAAGCTTCTGTTTTACAGATGTGTGTACTCACATCGCCCTACGGATTTGGTCTAAATAAAATCTATTTAAAATTAAAAAATACACTGACCTGGCTGGAGTTTGTATAGTCAGTGATAAAGAGTCACGTTAGCAGGGGTCAGGTGTATCTCTGGCACTGCCTATCCATGATTGTCAAATGCATTTGAACACAGAAAGGGTAGTTTTTCAGACTCCGCCTCGCAACCCTGGCATTTCCACCATATCCTGAGCAACAGTGCTGATTTGGAATAATTTTGTTTAATTTGAAACTCCTCCCAGGGAGTATACCCAGTCTGACCCCTGCATGCAGTAGTATGCCCCAGTATACCTCCACTCACCCAACGTACTAGACACCACAGAAAAACCTGGGGCAGGATTTTTAGAAAGCAGTGGGGCAAGTGCAGAGGCATGCAGGGTAATGGGCATGAAAGGCCAAATTGAAGCCTATTTTAAGAGGCCGACTAGAATTTTCCAGTCAGTCTCCGGGCTGCCTCAAAGATGTCACCTCAAAGAAGTGGGTTCAGGCCTCCCAGATCTAGGGACTAGTGCACCAGACAGGCTTTGAGATCCTCCTGCCTGCCTGACAACTGCTGTAGCGTCAGAGCACCCTGTGTGGGTGGTTTCAGTGAACTAACGCCAACAACTAGTGCCTTCAATTATACTCCTAAAAAATTGTCTCTGCAGGACATGAGCCTAGTGTGACCAGCACCAGATTTAAAAGGAACACAAATAGGAAAACAGAAACACATGTAATGCAAATGCCTCTTCAAGTTCCTCAAAAAATCCAGCAAAATTATTTTCAAAATGCTTTGCATTGCAAAAATCAGAATTCAAAATGCAACCACTAATTTTTCAATTATGTCAATATTATTATGGATAATGATGGGAGGAGTGCAGAGTTAATTCTAGCCCAACTTCTCCACAGGTCACAACAAAGTCTAAATGTTTAATTCACCCACAAAACTGGCCAATTATTTACCTTTGACACTGTTATTCCCAGCATAAAAAACGCTAATCAGGCTTCTTTCAGTAAACACAAAAAAAATTAAGTTATTATAAAACAAACTACTTTTTAAAACAAGCTAATAAACTGGTTAACATATAAGTTATAGTTAAGTGTAAGGGTTTTCCCCTTTTAAAAAATCCCCATACACTAAGGCCAGAATTTTCAGGTTGGTGTGCAGGGGTGGGCCCGGTATGCCAAAGCGTAAAATGATGCGCGATGACATCGGGCGTGCGTCCCGACATCACTGCGCGCCATCTCGATATTTCAGAAGGTGTGAGTTCCAAAGCAGGCCCATCATTAATTAATGGGCCAGTTAAGGCCCTTGAGGCACCAATTGACAACGATTTTTCTCAGCCTGTGCGATTTTCAGTGCGTCGCATGGGTGCAACGGGCAGGCGGGTAGGCCATATTTTTACAAACCTCATCCACAGGCGGGACAAGAGGGGTGAGTGGGCTTGCTTATACGAGTAGTTATGACTTTAGTTTTTAAACTTACTGCTACTTGCTTGTGTGAACAGGACAATTTCAATTCTCTTCAGAGCTGCTTTGACAGAAAGAACAGGCTTCAGTTGGGGACTCTGGAGGAATCATTACACTTGGGTCCTTGCAGATATCATACAGCCTTCCCTTACCCTAGGAATGAGGATTGTGCTCTCTGCTGGAGGCACCTCCTCTGAGGAGGAAGAGAGGACCAGAAGGGGAGGAGGCCAGGATTCCATATTCAGCCTCCAGGGAGCTACCTTTGGGAGGACAAGCGCAGGCACAAGGGGCGCAGGGCCAAGAGGAAGTGCAAGGCGGAAGAAGCCACAGAAGACGCGACTCTCCTGTTGGCACTGAGGTGCAGTGCCGAAGAAGGCTCCATCTCTCAAGGGAGATAGTGACCTCCATCTTTCAGATGATCAGCCCTGAGATCAGCTCCAACTATGTGGGTGGACACCCCATACCAGTTGTGCTGAAAGTCATAGTTGCCCTCAAATTCTTTGCCTCCGGCTTTTTCCAGGGGTCGGTGGGTGATCTTTGTGGAGTTTCCCAATCAGCTGCCCACAGTTGTATCAAGCTGGTGACAGACGCTCTGCTCAGGCATGCATTGACTTTCATTCACTACCACTCGGACGAGGCCAGCCAGGCAGAGCGAGCCAAGGGCTTTGCGGCCATTGCTGGCTTCCCCCGCGTCCAGGGTGCAATAGACTGCACTCATGTGGTCATCAAGGCAGGTGAGCCCGGTGCCTTTGTCAACAGGAAGGGCTTCCACTCCATTGATGTGCAGAAAGATGCAGATTCTACAAGTTTGTGCAAGGTACCCAGGCAGCTCCCATGACGTTTACATCCTGAGACACCCCTAGTGACTAACTCCTCAGAAGGTGGCTCATGACACCTCTCCACCCTCCAAGAACAGAGGCTGAGCTGCGGTACAGTAGGAGCCACGTCTTCACAAGGGCCGCAATAAAGAGAGTGCTTCCGATGCCTGAACTGTTCAGGAGGTGCACTGTAATACGTCCCCCAGATCACGTGTCGCTGATAATGGTTGCATGCTGCACTCTCCACAATCTGGCACTGGAATGGGGCAATGCAGTAGATGAAGAAGATGTAGACACAGTTGCTCTGGCAGCAGACAATGAATCCAGTAATGAGTCCGAGGACGAGCACGCTCAAGAGAACTCTGAAGGGAATGATGCCAACCCGGAAAACCTCCAGGGAGGCAGGGAAACCCGGGAGGCTTTGAGCCAATGCTCCTTCAGCTAACCTACCACAGATGAACTACCAACACGTGCCAGGGCTGCAAGGCTCCATACTTGATACCTGAGAGCCACATTTGCCTGGTTAGGAACAGTGGGCAGAATTTTGCCGTCAGCAAGCAGGGGGCGGGGCCCGCTCACTGACACGTTAAAATGACGCGGGATGATGTCGGGTGGAACCCCCAACGTCATTCTGTCCCATTTAAATTTTCAGGTAGGGAATGGCGCAGCAAAATCAGCTGCGGGCCCACCAACCTGTTAATGGCCAATTGAGGCCATTGACAGGATCATTTAAATAATTAAAGCACCTGCCCGTCCAACCTTAAGGTTGGCGGGTTGGCCAGGAGCCCCGGCGGCTAATAAAGAAAACATGAAACCTCATCCACCAGCGGGATGAGGTTTCATGCAGGGTTTTAAAAAGTTTAATAAAGTTATTTTGTAAATTATGAACATGTCCCATCTCATGTGACATTGTGACATGAGGGGAGCATGTTAAAGAAAATTTTTTTTTTGATTTTTAATCTTTTTCAAAGTGTAAGCGATCTCCCTGAGGCAGCACTTAGCCTCAGGGAGATGTGAACTCTTTCGTGCGCATGCGTGAAGGAGCGCACTCTCGCTTTTGGGGAATCCCCCCCACCCACACAGGAAGCACATAGCACTTCCCACCGGGCGTCCCGCTGGGTGGGCCTTAATTGGCCCACGTAAAATGGTGGTGTGGCCTACTTCTCCGGTGGGGATCGGCTCCCCGCCCGCTGGAGATTGGGTCGGGCCCACCCGCCTGACAGGCAGAAAATTCTGCCTATTAACTATGTGCCTTGTCAATAAAGCTCAATGACAAACAAGTCACTCATAACATCATGGGTTCCCCTTCACCTGCCGAACTAATGAAGCACCCAGAGGTTTGCTGAGAACCAAAACATTTAATGATTGCCAACTTGCATACAGAAATCAAAGTCCATTAAAAGGTGTTGAACAACACATCTACTTAAAAACAACTGAAACGGGGATAAAAAAGAAAACCCCCCCAGTGAGGAGCCCATGGTGTGCCTAAGGTGATTTACACTTACATTTTTGGGTGCTACGTCTAGGTGCTCCCCCCTCGCTGGCACTGGCATCGGAGGCAGCCTGCTCACTCTGCTGTCCTGTTGGCCTTGATGACCTTGGCAGGCATCCTCTGGCCCGTGGAGCCTGCAATGGCCCCGCCTGGGAGGGAGTGGCCAGTGGCATGGCTGGCATCTTCCCAGTTGCCACAGCCTCATCAGATGCCATGGTCACTGTCAGAATGGCAGAGGAGCTGCTGCCCCCCACAGAGACAACAGGCAGCTCGCGCACCAACGTGAGGTCACTTTGGATCTCCCTGCTCACCATTGATGGACGGGCACCGAGCTGGGATATTGGGTGCCCAATCCATCACCCCCACTGACACTGACCAGCTGAGGTCATTGCCGCTGTGAGGGCTTGCAGGTCTGATCACATCCCCAGGAAGCCCTGATTGTTCTCCTGGAGAAGCCTCTCCATGAGAGACGCCACCCTCTCCATGGAGGAGGCATTGCACTTGGCCATGAAAGTCATTGCATTGCTGATGCTCCGCATGGACTCCTCCATCACAGAGACCGTGGCACGCATTCCCTCATGTATCTCCACCAGATCCTCCCACACACCCTGCTGGACTTCCAGCAGCTGCTACCTCAGGGACGACGCCATCATCAGCTACCGACTGAGCATGTTCCTGGCCCTCAGCACTCCTCCGACTGCAGGCGCCCTGGGCACTCTCTGCCTCCGCCTGCACCTCAAGCAATTGTGAAGTGCCCTCACGATTGTGCCCTGGAGCATTAGCCCACGATCTTATCCCCATCGAGGTGCTGGTATCTGCACTGGTGCTTGCCTGGCTGAGAGGGTGTGACGCTGGTGCATTTATCTCTTCAGGGCCCTCAGGTGTCAGTAGCGGGCTCTCTGCCTCCTCAGTCTGGGCCTGTTCCAATGAGGCTGAAAGGAAGAACAAGGATATTTGATTAGTGGAAGTCATAACCCTGTTAATGTGCATGCCTGGCCCCCAGATCAGGATGCACTCCTCCTTCCATAATCAATGGGAAACCCATGTTGGAGGCTAAATTCACTGAACAGTCAACAGTGGAATGGTTGCAATGACAGACATTGTGACCTCAGTGCATTGCACTCTTATCTCCCACTGGCACTCCAACCTCACCACGGCCGGTTGACCCGGGTGCATAGCTCCAGCTCAAAAGCCTCCTCCTCGTATCTGGTCATGATGAGAAGGTGGGGCTACCCTCCGACAGTCTGCAGCTGTTTAGCATTATTGTGTACTGTCTTCTCCTGAAAGGAAAATGAATGAAAACAAAAACTAAATTCTGTTATGGTGGGGGAGTGGGGTTTGGCTGGGCTGAGGGGCGGGGCTGGGGGGCAGGACCAGGGTGGGAGTGTGGGGCCAACCTAACTGCTGTGATAAGTGACTCACGCCAACACAGTACTCACCCTTCCCGATCGTAAGCGGTCAATAAACCGTTTGCTACACGGCACCCAGGCGCGTCGCATCACATCGTGGGAGCTGACCCTTTCTGCCACCTCCTCCCAGGTATGTTTTGTTATGTGGGGGGGCCTCCTCCAGCTGCCCCCTTGGCACAAGGATCTCGCAACATGCTGCCATCTCCTCAAAGGGAGCAGCAAGGCACTTACCCAAAAACCTCAGGGCCGACTGCCCCGCCGTCCTGCCCTCCTGCCCGGTCTGCTCTCCGCAGACACTATTCGACATCCTCCTGCCTGACATCAGTGGCAGCCTTTGGACGGCTGCCTGAGCCATCTTTGACTAGGCCACTGGGTTGCCATTGGACCCAGCCGTTATTGACTTCCCATCGGCGCCTGCCGCTTCCCACTGATATCGAGAGCTGCGATTCATGCTGGACGGGCCTTAATTGACCCGCCCACATAAAATGGTGGTGCGGAAACGATCGCGAGCGGCGAGCGGCTTTGCATCTGCCCACGCTTGCTCCTGCTCAGCCCACCCACCATAAGT
The DNA here is from genome assembly GCF_017639515.1 of Carcharodon carcharias. NCBI lineage: Eukaryota > Metazoa > Chordata > Chondrichthyes > Lamniformes > Lamnidae > Carcharodon > Carcharodon carcharias. Next base: position 58,962,750 of record NC_054473.1, read on the forward strand.
AAAATCCTGGCCTAACACACAAACACAAAACAGGACAAAACAGAGTCCTGGGCTGAGGCTGGAATATGGGTAAGTTTCTTTTAAAAGGTTAAAACCTGAAGAGATCTCAACGTTGTTGATCTAAGAGAATTCTGGCCACGATAGGTCTAGAAGTTCCATCAGATGAATTTTTGATGAAACTGTCCTTGATGAATCTTATTTATCACAACTTTGCAGACTTTCTAAAAAACAGATGACTTACCTTGATAAGACGTTTCTGAGGAAGGTTTAACACAAGGTGGGGCAGAGATAGGGAAAGAGAGGGACTTTTTCTGGCAGCTTGCTTCTAAGACACACACGCACACACATGCACGCACACACGCACACACACACCCACACTCTGCCTGAGAGTTTTATGGACTAAGATGGTCAAAGAATATTTCTTTTAGTCCCTTGAGTGTTGAAGCTCTCAAGAACAGACAAAAAAGACAGGCTTTCTTATAAATTTAAAAAAGGAAGAATAAACATTTCTTTTTCAACTCCCGAGTGCATTCACAGCAGCACCCACTCGCACAAAGCATCCACTCGCACAAAGCACATACACACACAAGACAAGGTGATTACAAAAGAGGTAGCATATGCACTTAGCTTCTTTTAAAAGTCCAAAAATTTACTGTTATACTCTGTTTCAATTTGGAAGCTTGAAACATTGCAGCCCTGATGCTTCCCTTTTGGATCATTAAAGAGATGAAGGTTACAAGTTTCTGGTGACAAATCCACAGTGGCTTATTACTTGCAAAGGTTGATTTCTGGCTTTGCTCCAGTTGGGGTGCAGTTGAGCCTCTGTAGTTAAGACCTGGCTTGGTTTTTTAAATCAGTAGGTAAAAGGCACTCGGGAAACTATTAACCCCACTTTGCTGCTTGTTAGTTGATTCTAGGCAGGGTTCTTCAAAGGCTAGAGAATTTTTTTCTCTTAGGGGGTTGTGCAACTTTGGAAACCTCTGCCTCACAAGGCAGTGGAAGCGGGGTCATTGAATATTTTCAAGGTGGAGGTAGATGGATTTTTGTTAAGCAAGGGAATCAAAGGTTATCGGGAGTGAACAGATCAGCCATGATCTTAATGAATGGCGGAGCAGGCTTGAAGGGCCAAATGGCCTACTTCTGCTCCTATTTTGTATGTTCATATGAAACTCCAATGGGTATAGGCACAACCTGTTCAATCTTTCTTCGTAAGATAAGCCCTCCATACCAGGAATGAGTTGAGTGAACATTCTCTGAACTTCTTCTAATGAAATTATACCCTTTTTCAAATAAGGGGACTCAGCACTCCAAGTGGGGTCTCACCTTTACAGCTGCAGTAAAACTTCAATTTCCTTTGCAATAAACACCAACATCCCATTTGTCTTCATAATCACTTGCTGTATCTGCACACTTACTTTTTGTGATTCATGAACCAGGACACCCAGATTCCTCTCTATCACTGAGTTCTGCAATCTCCATCCATTTAAATAGTATACTGCTTTTCTATCCTTCCTGCCAAATTTTCCCATTCACTTAACCTATCCATATGCCTTTGTAGACTTTTCACCTCTTCTTCACAACTTAATTTCCTACCTATCTTGGTGTCATCGGCAAATTTAGCTACCATACATTCACTCCCTTCATTCGAGTCATTGATACAGATTGAAAATTGATAGTGGCACTCCACTAGTCACATCTTGCCAACCAAAAATCACCCATTTATCCCTATTCTATGTTTTCTGTTAGCTAAGCAATCTTTTATCCATGCTGACATGTTACCGCTTACACCATGAACTCTTATTTAATATAGTAATCTTTGATGTGGCACCTTATCAAATGCCTTTTGGAAATCCAAGTGCATCACATTCACAGGTTCCCCTTGTCCACCTTATTTGTTACTTCCTCAAAGAACTCTAATAAATTGGTTAAACACCCTTTCCCTTTCAGAAAACCATTATGATTTCCAAAATAACCTGCTATAATCTAGCAATTTTCCTATGACAGATGTTTAGTTAACTGGCCTATCATTCCCTGCTTCCTGTCTCCCTGCTTTCTTGAATAGAGGTGATATTTTGCTATTTTCCAATCCACTGGGACCCTTTCAGAATCTAAGGAAAATATAAGTAATGTTCCTATTACCTCTGCCGCCACTTCTTTTAATACCCCAGGATGTAGGCCTGGGGACTTGTCAGCCTTTAGGTCTAATAGTTTCCCCAGTGCCCTTTCCCTAACCTTGGTGATGGTTTTAAGTACATCCCTCCCATTCACTTAGTGATTAGCAAGTACCTTTGGGAAGTTTTCTAAGCCTTCCACATTGAAGACAAATATAAAATATCTGTTCAATGCCTCCGCCATTTCCTTGTTTTCCATTATCAATTCACTAGGCTCACTCTTTAGAGGATCAACACTAGCTTTAGTTACTCTTTTCCTGTATAAATATTTGCAGGAATTCTTAAAATTGTTTTTATATTGCTAGTTAGCTTTCTCTCACCCCACTTTCTCCCTCTTTTTTTCAGTCATCCTTTACTGGTTCTTAAAATCTGACCAATCTTCTGACCCACCAAGAATCATTGCAGATTTGGGCACTGTTCCTTTCAATTTGATACTAGCCTTAACTTCCTTATTTAGCTACAGATGATGTATTCTTCTCAAACAGTCTTTCTTTCTGACTGGGATAAATCTTTCCTGAGAATTTTTAAAGATCTCCATAAAATTCTACCACTGCATCTCTACTGACTTACCTTTTAACCTAGTTTCCCAGTTCACTTTAGCTAGATCTGCCTTCATACCCTTATAATTAAAGTTATTTAGGTTTAAAACACTAGTCTTAGACTCACACTTCTCCCCTTCAAACTGAATGTGAAGGCCTATCATGTTATAATTGCTGTCATCTAGTGCCTCCTTTACTATGGGGTTATTGATTAATCCTGTCTTGTTGCTCATTACCAGGTTTAGAATAGCCTACTCCCTGGTTGATGCTAGAACATACTGCTCTAAAAAAAATTGTCCCAAATACATTCTATGAACTAATTCTCCAGGCTACCTTTGCCAATCTGATGTCTCCAAACTACATGTAGATTAAAGTCGACCATGATTTTTGTGGTACCTTCCTTATATGCCTCATTTATTTCTTTGTGTATACTCTATCCTACAGTATAACAACTGTTAGAAGGCCTATAAACTATACCTGCAAGTGACTTCTTGCCTTTCCTATTTCTTATCCCTACAGAAACTGATTCTGCATCTTGCTATTTCAAGCTACGGTCAACTCTCCCTACTGTTCTAATATCATCCTTAATTAACAGAGCTACTCCGCCATCTTTTCCTAGCCCCTTGTCTTTTCAAAATGTCAAATAGCCTTCAATATTCAGATCCCAGTCTTGGTCACCTTACAACTATGTCTCCATATTGGATATCAGTTCATACATGTTTATTTCTATCCTTGCTAACAATTAATCCATTTTGTTACAAATACTGTGTGCTTTCAGATACAGAGCCTTTAACTTATCTTTTTACCATTTTTGCAATCTCTGGCTTTATCTGCTAGTGTACTATTAAGTTTGTATGCTCTGTCCTTACTTCCCATACTCATTATCATTACCCAAATTGCTACCCTGCTCTATTACTTTATCATATCCCTTTAATTTACCGCATCTCCCCACACATGATCCTTTCCCCCCACTATTTAGTTTAAAGCCCTCTCTACCACCCTAGTTATATTACTCACCAGAACACTGATCCCAGAACAGTTCAGATGAAGACCATCCCAACGGTACAGATCCCACTTTCCCCAGTACCGGTGCCAGTGCCCCATGAATCAAAACTCACCCACAAGTCTTTGAGCCACGTATTCATCTCTCTGATCTTATTTACGCTATGCCAATTTGCTCGTGGCTCAAGTAATAATCCAGAGATTATTACCTTTGAGATTCTGCTTTCTAATTTACCCCCTAGGTGCTCATAATGCCTAAGTCAAAACCCTTTCCTAGTCCTAGCTATGTAAATTGTACCCCGTGACTATGATAATGAGATCCTCTCCTCCCACTGCAAGTATGTCTTGAGCCTCAAACAGATAATCTGAACTGTTGTACCAGGCAGGCAGGCAATACAGCCTTCTGGACTCTTGCTCTCAGATTCAGAGAACTGTCTCTATTCCTCTGACTATAATGTCCCCGACTATCACAACATTCCTATCTCTCCTTTCACGCTCTTTTAAACCAGCCCACCCCTCGCTCCCTTCATGCTTTTTTAAACCGGTCCACCACTCTGCCTTCATGCTCTTTTCAAACTGATCCATCACTCTCTCCCTTCACACTCTTTAAAACCAGTCCACCACTCTCTCCCTTCACACTCTTTTAAACTGGCCCACCAGTCTCTCCCTTTGTGCTCTTACTAACCTGGTCCACCAGTCTCTCCCTTTGTGCTCTTTTAAAATGGTCTGACACCCTTTCCCTTTGTGCTCTTTTCAAACTGGTCCACTGTTATGGCATAGCGGATGGTAAATGCCAAGCTGCTCAGATCCCAGGGGGAAACTTGAAATAACTGCCAAAATGGTTTTTACAATTTTATAGTATGAGGAGCAGTTCTGAAATCAGGAAATGATGCCCCTACTACATGTGATGATTTTATATTAAAGTAAACATTTATTAAAAGAATAAAGAAAAAGACAAATAAAATACAATTACAATTAAACACATGAATGGCTTCACATGGTAAACAGTACTTCAAAACAGTTTCACAAATCTTAATTACCCTCAGAGCTAACCTTCCCTTTTCTGTTCAGCAATTATCCTTATAGATTTTAAAATCTATTTCAAAGTCCAGTAATTTTTACTACACAGTGCTTTTTCCTTAGGGTGTCCTCTAAGGCTGGCAGCAACTGGTTCTTTCTGCCCGACCTTGTTCACATTGTCTTCTGAGACTTCTGACCAGCTACCTGCTGTCTTCCCAGGATTTATTAAATTGGTCTTTACCTTAGCTCTTAGACTTGTAAAAACAAACTTATCCTATCTTTACCTTACTCCCTTAAACCTTTTTATAACCTGCATATACCCCCTTTGAACTAAAACAACTCAATTCAAAACAATTCCTGTGATTGTTTTATGTAAAACTGTGATTGAAATTCCTCTTCATTCATTAACATATCAAAACCACTGTTACTGTAGGCTTTAGATCCTTGCTGGCACTCTAGTTCTTAATCCAATTACAGCTTTACTTCCAGCACATAATAATATATGCCAGGGTTATTACCTAAGAAAAATATTATAATTTCTTGTTTTCTTGACACCTCCCCCATTTTTTAGAAAATGAACCATCTTAATTCAAAAAGACAGTTTCATTTTCTTAACCTCTTTCTTATTAATTACTACTTATCTCCTTACACTATACTATTATGTTATAAAATGCATGCATTAACATGATAATATACCCTAGGTTTCATTAAAAATAGAGTCCACTTCAGCCCTTTTCCCAGTTTTCATGTGTCCAATCTTCTTTAGACCTCAAACCTCTGATAATGCATCTGCAATTAAGTTTTCCCACATATATAATTTGAAGTTAAATGGTTGTAACAATAGACCCCATCTAAAGAGTCTTGCATTCCAATTTCTAAACCTTTCCAAAAATCTTAATGGGTTGTGGTCAATGTAAACAATTGTTTCTGATGAATTATTAGCAACATAAATTTCAAAATGTGGCAATGCTACTACCAAAGTCAGTGTTTCCTTCTCAATGGTGGAATATTTCTGGATGAATATTTAATTTCTTTGAGAAACATCCCACAGGTTTTTCAATACCTGTGCCATCTTCCTGCAACAATGAAGCACCAATATCCACATCACTTGCATCAATAGCCACTTTAAACTAATTGCCATAATTTGGTGTCACTTAAACTGGTGCTGTCGTCAATAGTTTTCAGGGTTTTGAATGTGTTTTGGCACTCTGATGTCCAGTTGAACTTCTTGTTCTTTTTTAAGAGTTCAGTTAATGGAGCAACAATGCTGCTAAAATTTGGCACAGACTTCCTGTAAAAACCACTCATGCCCAGAACTTCCCTTTCCGTTGAAGGCACTGGGAACTCATCAATTGCCTTTACTTTTACATCTTGTGGGGCTATCTGACCACGTCCAACAGTATGGCCTAAATATGACCTCTGCTTTTGCCTGCTCACTCTTAGCCAAGTTCACCACCAACTTATCTTCTTGTAGACAATTGAATAGTTCTCCCCAGATGCTGTAAGTGCTCCTCCCATGTTAGACTGAATATCACCAGATCATCTATATACACAGCACACTGACTCAGTCCAACAATAACCTTATTCGTTAGTCTCTGGAAGGATGCTGGTGCACTTTTCATACCAAATGGCATGACTTTGAACTGATAGAGCCCATCTGGTGTTACAAATCTGAAACCTCTTTTGCCCTTTCTGATAGAGGTATTCGCCAATATCCTTTCAGCAAGTCCATCTTTTTAATGAACTTTGACTGTCCCACTTTCTCAATGCAGTCTTCCAAACATGGAGTAAGATATGAACCCGCTTCCATTGCTGCATTCACTTTTCGGTAATCCACACACAGTCTTTGTGTTCTATCTGGCTTCAGTATCATCACAATAGATGGACTTCAATTGCTGCAACACAATTCAATAATGTCATTCTTGAACATAAATTCAATTTCTTTTTTCACTTGTGATAATTTTACTGGATTCAACCTATATGGATGTTGCTTGATTGGAACAGAATTCCCCATATCTACATAATGTATAGCTACTTGGTTTTTTCCAATTTATCCACTGCTAGTTCTATGTGACTGCAATAGCTCTCTCCAGTCACGTCGATTCTTATATGGAGGGTAACTCAGTATTTCATTCAAATTCTTAAGCACTTTCTCATGGTCCAATTGAATTTGAGGAAAATCAATTTCAGAATCTTCCATCCCTACTTCCTTTTCCTGATTCATCACCACTAATACTTTGTTTTGGTTATCCTCCCTATCAAAGTACTTTTTGAGCATATTTATATGACATGCCCTCTGGGTTTTTCTTCTATCTGGAGTTTTTATTAAACAATTCTCTTCACTTAATTTCTTTTCAATTTGGTAAGGCCCACTAAACTTGGCTTTTAATGACACTGGAAACAAAACTAACAATTTTTCCCCAGCTGCAAAGTTACAAGTCTTTACCTTTCTATCTGCTTCTGTCTTCATCGCCTGCTGTGATATTTTTAAATGCTCTTTAGTTAATTCACAGGCTCTGTTCAATCTTTCCCTAAACTTTGATACATAGTCCAAGAGTGTAGCTTCTGAATTCTTACTCACTAACTTCTCCTGAATTGGTTTGAGTGGTCCTCTCACTTCATTCTCCTCCATTCTTTCTTCCTGAATAATCTAATCAAAGGTAGCATCAGTTAATTTCACCTTAGTCTCTTTGCCCTGTCTTCTAGACTCCTCTTCCTCCTGTCTCAGCTTATGAGTCTGTGATCATGTTACCACACAGTCTGGAAACAAACCAAGATATTCCTCCTGCAATACTTCTGTGGATTGCTTTTCCACTGGCTGTTAAACTACAGTGAGCATCACCAGCATCTGTGACCCAGCTGCATCATTTCCTAAGATAAATTGAACCCCTGAAATAAACAATTTCTATGGTACTCCTACAATCACTTCGCCTGTTTTCAAGTTATTTTTCAAATTCACCTTATACAATGGAATACTTTTTGCTTCTCCATGAATTCCTTTTATTAATATCTCTTCTTGCAAAATTCCCTCCGGACAACAAATATCACTAGCCCATAACATTAGGGATTGACTCACCCCTCTGTCTCTTAAAATTTGTTTATCTTTGCCAACTCCACCTTGTACACACGAAAAGACTTTTCCCTCATAGATGAAATCTTTAAACATGTCTGCAACCTGCCTTTCAACATTCCTTTGAATTGGCTGTGAACCCATTTTCACACCCTCGGCTAATACACGTGCTTGCTTTTCTACTTGAACAAATCCTACCGGTTTGTCTTGTTATAAAGTCCTAAACTTTACAATACCTTTTGTAGTTCTTACTAATCCACAAGATTTCTCATGTAACCCCCAGCACATTGACTTCATATGGCCAATCTTATTACAATGAAAACATTTAAACTTTCTTACCTCTCTTCCACTCTCAGCACCCCCTTCCTAATCTGAGGTGAAATCTCCTTAGAAGCTCCAGCTGTTCCTTCTCATCCTTGACCACCTACCTTACTCTCACCTTTCCATTTTCTATCCTTCACAGATTTAAAAGAGTGTCAAAAAAATGGCTTTGATTTATGGACCAGCTCATAATCATCTGCTATCTCTGCTGCCTGCTTAGCAGTTTTAACCCTTTGTTCCTCCACATGGGTTCTTACTACTGAAGGAAGTAAATCTTTAAATTCTTCCAAAAGAATTACTTCTCCAAGGGCTTCATAGGTTCCCTTTATTTTTAATGGCCCACTCCACCTATCAAAATTACTTTGTTTGACTCTTTCAAACTCAATATAATTCTGTCCAAGCTGTTTTCTTACATTTCGAAGTTTCTGCCTGTTTGCCTCTGGAACCAACTCATAGGAACTCAAAATAGCCTTCATCATTGCATCATATTCCCCAGGTATTTCTTCTGACATCGGTGCATATAACCTCATTAGCTCTACCTACCTACCAACCTAGACTGTGAAAGCAATGTCCAAATTTCTTTTGGCCATTTCACTTGTTTCGCTATCTTCACATATGAGATAAAGAATGCTTCAACAATTCTATCTTCAAACTTTGGAAGAGCTTGTACAAAGTTAAAGATCTCCCCACTGGCTTCTAATCTGGAAATAAGTCCTTCCACACCTTCTGGTGTCTCTTTTTTAACTGCCAGCATTTTAAGCTGGAATTCTCTGACTCTCGTTCCCTTTCCTCCTTCTCTAACCTTGCCATTTCTAACTCCCTTTCCTTTTTTACTTCTTGTTTTCTTGCCTTTTCTCTCTCATGCCTTTCTGCCTATTGCCTTTGGAATGCCCTTTGTCTTTCCATTTCCTTTGCCTCTAGCTTTTTCAATTCCGATTCTCTCTCTTTTCCTTTTCCTTTTGCTTCCAATTCAAGTTTCTTCATTTCCTTTTTTTGTTCAAGTTCGAGCTTCTTCATGTGTAACTGAAATCTCATTACCTCCAGTTGTGATTCATTAGTTTCACATATCCCTTCCTATTTCAAATGCTATTCTATTACTTTAATTACGTCAATTATGCTTTCTTTGCCACTATGGGTAACCCCAGCTGTAACTTATCTACCAGTTCTATTAACTTAGCTTTAGTTACCTTTTGTAAACCTCCAAGGTTATATCTTCTACTTCCATACAAGTCTTAGTAACTGCTAAAGCTATTTGGCAGTCTCCCACTTTAAAATCCCGCTCCTGGTTCAGTACATTCATCACTCTCATTGTCTTTAAATTCATCAAGTCCAAGCCAATCAAGGAATTATTCTTTTAATATCCCACAAAGAGCCCTCAATTTTGTTATGGCATGGTGGATAGTAAATGCCGAGCTGCTCAAATCCCAGGGGAAATGTGAAACAGCTGCCAAAATGGTTTTTGCAATTTGTTTAGTATGAGGAACAGTTCTGAAATCAGAAAATTATGTCCCCAACTACTTGCGATGATTTTATAGTAAACATTTATTAAAAGCATAAAGAAAAAACAAATAAAACGCAAATACACTTAAGTACATGAATGGCTTCACACAGTAAACAGTACTTTAAAATAGTTCCACAAATCTTAACTACCCTCAGAGTTAACCTTCCCTTTTCTGTTCAGCAATTATCCTTATAGATTTGAGAATCTATTTTGAAGTCCAGTAATTTTTACTACACAGTGCTTTTTCCTTAGGGTGTCCTCTGAGGCTGGCAGCAACTGGGTCCTTCTGCCCGGCCTTGTTCACACTGTCTTCTGCGACTTCTGACCAGCTACCCTGCTGTCTTCTGGGAGATCTAAGCAACTACCCTGCAGTCTTCCCAGGACTGATTAAATTGGTCTTTAATTTAGCTCTTAGACTTATAAAAACAAACTTACCCTATCTTTACCTTACTTTCATAAACCTTTTTACAACCTGCATACACCCCCTTTGAACTAAAACAACTCAATTCAAGACAATTCTTGTGATTGTTTTATGTAAAACTGTGATTGAAGTTCCTCTCGGTTCATTAACATATCAAAACTACTGTTACTGTTGACTTTAGACCCTTGCCCCCACTCTAGCTCTTAATCCAATTATAGCCTGACTTCCAGTACATTAAAAATATGCCAGGGTTATTACTAGAAGAAAAATATTACAATTTCTTGTTTTCTTGACACTGCCACTCTGTCCCTTCACACTCTTTTTAAACAGTCCACCAATCTCTCCCTTTGCACTCTTTTAAATTGGTCTGCCACTCTCTCCCTTTGTACTCTTTTTTAACTGGTCTGCTGCCCTTTCCCTTGTCAACCCACATCCTGTTCTCATCCAACATCCAAAAATGGGCACTTTCCAGCAGGAGTTAATAAAGAGGAATCAGGGTTGAGTGCACTGGCTGATTGGCTGCTCCCTCTTCAAAATGTAATGCTCTAGTGCTACTACAACTGCCATTAGCGAAGCCCAGCATTCAAACCTGGGACTGCATGATCTGCACTTGGAGACACCTTTACCCTTTAGGCCAACCTTAAATTTAATTTTCATAATTGCAAAGGGTGCATCAGAAAATTGTTATACAAAATTTAGTGTTCGATTTGGAACTTGTCTTTCGTGGGTCAGTGCAGGGATGCTGCAAGTAGGATTTTGACCCGCAACATTCAGATTCAAAGATGGAAATGTTCCTAGTGAGGCAAGGATAACACCTGTATTTAATAAGATCAAAAACCACTGAAAATCTTTGTAAGATATGTGTAAGGTCTATTTATATCAAGATAAGAGATAATAAAGGCTAATTTCAGGTTCCTTTTCCACACTACACATAATTAATATATGTTACAGCACCATTGTTTTCAATCACACCTGAAACCTCGACATTGTGTTCACTGGTTTGTTGTGTAATTTATATCTCAGAGTTATGCAGAGATGATACACCAGTTTCTTTATTTACAAGTCTTAAAATATCTCTGCACCACAACGGTCAGAAATTTCTGGCTGACGTGCTGAGTACTGAGGGAGGCAAGGGAGAAGATAGCATGGCTGGTCCCAACCCCCTCCCCCAACGGACACCTTGGACACATTCAGTGTCCATCACATTGAATAACACACGGGTCTTAGCGCCCATGGCAAGGAGGCGCAACTAGGTGTGGCACCGAGGCCAGCAGATGGCTCTTGGCCACGACACCTTGAGGCTCCCCTTCCACCATCAATAAGACATGTGTTGGAGTTCTGAGTATGTATCTAGCTGCCTCCCCTGCAGGTTGCCCCCAGACTACTCAAATGTGACAAAACACATATGCTGCGGGGAGAACCCATCTTCTCCTCAACCACTAAGGCTGATGTAAGCATGGTCACTATCTGTTTGTCCACCTAGCAAGCGCCAAATGCCCAAAGCAGTAATGGCACTAATATGTGGGGGTGCGGGAGGGGGGCTTCTCAAAGGCTAAGGCTGCCTGCTGGGTCAAATGGACAAGGCTGAAATGGTACTCACCGTTCCAGAGTGCAACAAATCATTGAAGCGCTTGCGGCACTGTATTCCTGTGCGCCACACATCATCATGGGTGCTTACTACCTCCGCCACTTCCTGCCACGCCTGCCTGGTGACATGGGGGGGCCTCCTCCTCCCATCCTCTGGAAACAAGACATCCCTATGGTTGGACACCTCTTGGAGGAGGACAGCAAGGCAGGCATCTGATAACCAAGGGGCACAGTGACCCCGCTGCTGACCTATCCTGCAGCCTGCCCCATCCTGCAGCCTGCCCCCCTCCTCTTCCTCCTGTGCCCTCAAACCAGCACGGTCCTTCTCTATGAGTGGCCATTGGAACCAGCAGTCTGAACACGCCCGCCGCCGATTCGATTTTCCCGTTGTACACAGAAGTCACAAACAAGCTGGGCAGGCCATAATTGGCCTGCCTGCGCAAAATGGTGGTGCGGCCCATTTCGGTGGCGGCAATCAGCTGCCCGCCTGCTGCTGAGTCGGTCAGGCCCACCCACCCGTCAAGGGCAAAATTCAGCCCAAAGTTTCTGCACTCGTATTGCAGTTCTAACTTCCAGCAACTTCTAATCTTGATTTTCTCTGAGTCCACACCAAGGCATAAACAATCAAGCACAGAGAGCATCAAAAGTAAACAGCTTCACATAATCAAACACTGAACAATTGAACACTACATCCTGCATCTTTGCAAAAATCATAAAAATAATGGTTGAGATGGTGAAAGGAACTGGCTCTAGCATCACTCACTGGACTGTGACCATGGAAAATTAAAGTGTACATTTTCTGAAACAAGTGCTATAATGGTGATCTAGAAAAAATCTCTTGTGAAAGACAGAAACATATCATAAGAACATAAGAAATAGGAGCAGGAGTAGGCTATTCGGCCCCTCAAGTCTGCCCTGCCATTCAATAAGATCATGGCTGATCTGCCCCAGGCCTCAACTCCTTTTTCATGTCAGCTCCTCATAGGCCTCAAATTCCCAATATTTCAAAAATCTGTCCATCTCCTTTTTAAGTACTTTCACTGATCTACCCTGCACAACTTACTGAGATAAAAGAATTCCAGACATTCACTACCCTCTGAGAGAAGAAATTCCTTCGCATCTCAGTTTTAAATGAGTGTCCCCTTATTCTGTAAATATCCCCCTAGTTCGAGATTCCCCCACTAGCGGAAACATCTTCTCAACATCTACCCTGTCAAGTCCCCTCAGAATCATGTACATTTCAATAAGATCACTCCTTATTCTTCTAAACTCTAATGAATAAAGGCCTAACCTGTTTAGCTGTTCTTAATGAGTCAACCCCTTCATCCCAGGAATCAGCCTAGTGAATCTCTTTTGAACTGCCTCCAATGCTAGTAAATCCATTCTTAAATATGGGGGCCAGTACTCCAGGTGCTGCCTCACCAACATCCTGAACAGCTGTGACAAGGCTTCCCCATTTTTAACCTCCAACCCCCTAGCAATAGAGGCCAAAATTCCATTTGCCTTCTTAATTACTTGCTGCACCTGCATGCTAACTTTTTGTGTTTCATGCAGAATAACACCCTCTGTGCTGCACTTTTTTGGAGTCTCTCTCCATTTAAATAATAGTCTGCCTTTTGATTCTTCCTGCCAAAGTGCATATCCTCACACTTCCCTACATTAAACACCATCTGCCAAGTTTTTGCCCACTCACTTAAACTATCTTGCAGATCCTTATGTTCTCATCACAACATGCCCTCCCACCTAATTTTGTATCATCAGCGAATTGGATAAATTATACTGTATACCCTCCTCCAAGTCATTGATATAGATAGTAAATAATTGAGGCCCTAGGACTGATCCTTGTGGCACTCTACTAGTTACATCTTTTCAACCTGAAAAAGACCCATTAATCCCGACTCTCTGCCTTCTGTGTTAACCAATCCTCAATCCATGCTAATACTTAACCCCCCAATCTTGTGAAATAACCTTTTATGTGGCACCTTATTGAATGCCTTCTGGAAATCCAAATATACTACATCTACCAGTTCCCCTTTATCAACTCTGCATGATATGTCCTCAAAGAACTGTAGCAAATTTGTCAAACATGATTTCCCTTTCACAAAACCATATTAATCCAAGTTAAAATATTTTTCCAAATGTCTTGCAGCAAAGTATTGTTGGGAAGGAAATGTTGTTAGGACTTCAGTGTTACACAGTATGTCAGTATAGCCTGATGTTCCACATTTCATCATTGTTGACAACCTCTCATCCCACCTGAGTCACTAACCCCAATACTTTAATGTAGTTCTTGATGGTAATAGCTCCACAAGAAGAAAACCAAGCTCAGGAAGTAGCTTTGTAGAGCCACATCCTTTGAAAGGACCTTTTTATATATAACTTTTACCATATTCATATATAAATGAAATGGTGCATCAAATTGACACTCCAATGAGGTGTTTTTTATAGCCTTGGTTTGCAATTGATAGACCTTGAATTAAACCCAGATTTCCAATATTGGTTCTATGGATCCTTAAAATCTTGAGTGGGTTATGATACCCTGAAATTTCAAGAGACTCAAGATGGAATCATCCCAGATTTGCACAAAGTGCGGTAGCGGTGGGAGGGAAAGGATGGATTTCAGAGCCTTGTGCAAGCATTCTCCCACACACGGAGCCTCCATCCATGATACTCACCTCACTGTCCCGAGCATTTTCAATGCTGCCTACTGGGGTTCTCTTTCAGTTGTCCATCTCAGCTGATCTGCATCTCCGCCCACCCACTGACCTCACTCCCATACAGCACCTGTGTCCATCCAACACAAGGCTCCCTTCACTTTCGATTTTGACAGCCACGGTAGCTGCTAAGTTTCTGATCAGCTCCTCCATCCTTTCCTCTCCCCAGGCCCCCATGGCCTTTCCCCCATCACTGTTGGCCCCCCAACATGATTTCCCAACCTGAACCCTTTTCTTTCCAGGATGCCCAGTGAACGTACAAGTTCCTGACCTTCCTGAGAATCCCACCCCCATCCATACTGACCTCCCCGACCACCTCCTTCCCACCCCCAGGGTCCGTGTCTGCCTCTGAGTCCCCACAAACTACCCTCACCATCACTTCTACCTGTACTGTTGGACTCTCACCATTCCACCCTTCTGGCTCACTCTATCCCCTCTCACACTCACCATTCCATCCTAACACATCCACCCTCAGGTTGGCCCGGGGGCAGCCTTTGACTCCCCAGGCCCCTCCCTTGCATGTTCACCTGGACATCTGCCCTCTTATTCCCCCCTCCATCTTCACTCCCTCGTCCACCTTTACTCCCTCTAACCCCTGGACACCTTCCTCCCTCTGGACTCAATACCCCCTCCAAACTCCTTCCTCCCCCACCAGACTCCTTCCCCCCTTCAAACTCCCTCTCTTACATGTTCCTCCCCCTTTACACCTGTCTCCCCACTTGCCGCATTCTCCCCATTACACCCTCCTCCCCCCATACTGCCTCCTCCCCCCTCCCAATATTCCCCCGACGCCTTCATTCCCCCTCTCCCAACATCACCCTCTAACCTTTGTTTCCCTCCCCAACCTCACCCCACCCTAACACGTTCATCCCCCCCCACCCACCCCTCAACATCACCCCCACTGACACCTTTGTTTCCCCCTCCCCCCACATCCCCAACCCCCCAGTACACCTTCGTCTCCCACCCCCGACCCTGTACACCTTCCTCTCCCACTCACAGCTGGACCTTCCTGTCACCTGCCCTCGCTGATCACCCGTAGCAGCCCATGGCCAAGACCGTGATGTCCCGAAGCAGACCCAAGGCAATAATGAAGACCTCCCACCTTCAGAGAGCTGCTTCGCGGTGGAGCCAGGTCCACGAGAATCCACGCTAACTGTGATGCACATGTTCCTCCAGAGTCTGGGCTCCAGCATCTTCTGCTCCTCGGATGTTCTGAGGCCACCTGGGCAAGGGCCTGGTGGTAAATCCCAAATTCTGCACATCACACTTATCCAGATGTGTTCTAGGCTGGCGTGTTTTCCTGCTGGTGTAACAGTAAATTACTAGGATGCAAAGGGGGTTCAAGCCACTCTCCAGTGGGATTCGCGTTCTGCCATGGTTTTCACTCCGACATGAAACCAATTTTTGGACTTTTCACCATATTGGTGGCTCTGAAGATCATAGTGGTCCTCAACTTCCATGCCCCGGCTCTTTCCAGGGGTCAGTGGGGGATCTGTGTGGAGTGTCCCAATCAGCTGTCCATAGTTGCATCAAGCTGGTGACAGAAGATCCGTTCAGGCGGTTATTGACTTTCATTCGTTTCTATACAGACGAGGCCAACAAGGCTGAGCGAGCCAGAGTCTTTACAGTGATTGCTGGGTTCCCCCGCATCCAGGGTGCAATCGTCTGTACACGTGTGGCCATCAAAGTGCCAATGGGTAAGCTGGGTGCCTTCATCAGCAGGATGGGATTCCACTCCATGAACGTGCAGATAGTGTGTGACCATAGGATGCATATTTTGCAAGTCAGTCCAAGGTACCCAGGCAGCTCCCATGACTGTACATCCTGAGACACTCCTAGGTGCCGAGGACCTTCAGTGCTCCAGCTCTACTAGATGGATGGCTGCTGGGTATCAAGGGCTATCTGTTGAAAAGGTGGCTCATGATGCCTCTCCGCCACCCAAAAACAGAGGGAGAGCAGTGTTATAATGGGAGCCATGCCTCCACAAGGGCAGTGATAGAGAAGTCTACAGTCTTCTGAAGATTCACTTCCGATGCCTGAAACATTCAGGGTGAGCACTACAGCACTACCCACCAGAGCGGGTGGCACTGATCGTGGTCACATGCAGCGCTCTCCACAATCTGACACTGGCAAGGGGGGATCCACCGGAGGAAGGGGACCTTGACGCAGCTGTACAGACCACAGATAATGAATCCAGCAGTGAGTCAGAGGAGGAGCACAGTGAGGAGAATGCTGAGGGGGTGGAGGCAGAGCTCGGTAACCTGCAGGGAGGCTGGGACACCAGGGACACCTTGATCCAACGCTTCTTCAACCAGGCTATCAAAGGCATGCCAGGGCTGCTGCCTCCATCCCGGATGTCTGAAATGACACTTTCCTTTGACCCCAAAGAACACTCTCTGCCTGTGCAGTAAAGTTATGAGCCACCCACGTCCAGCATTACATACTGGCGTACCCTGAGCCACATTAACTAAAAATGGTGAACAATACTCAGGCCATTACGACTAAAGAAAATGTATCTCATTTTGATACTCAAAACAAATTAACAGAACCCTCTCTGGTCTTCAACTCCAGACCAGTTAAAATAAATAAAACATTGTACAACAGAAGATCACCTGTGACTCTTGTGCTCATGGTGCCCTAAACTTACATTTGTGGGTGCTATGTCTTGGTGCTCCTCCTTCGATGGCAGTGGAGGCAGCCTGCTGACTCTGCTGTCCTATTGGCCTTGATGACCTTGGCAGTCATCTTCTGGCCAGTGGAGCCTGCATTGGCCCCACCTGGGAGGGAGCGGCCAGTGCCACAGCTGGCATTTCTCCAGTCGTTGCAGCCTCATCAGATGCGACAGTCACCGGCAGAGGCACAGAGGAGCTGGTGCCATCATCCAGAATGCCCTGAGAGGAGCCCACAGAGATGACATGCAGCTTGTGCACCGTGAGATTGCTCTGGACCTCCCTGCTCACCACTGATGGACAGACATGTAGCTGGGATACTGGGTGCCTCATCCATCTCCCCCACTGACACCGGCCACCTGAGGTCATTGCCTATGTGAGGGCTTACAGGTCCAAGCGCAACCCCAGGAACTGTTGATTCTGTACCAGGAGTTGCCTCTCCATGAGAACCGTCACTCTCTCAATGGAGGAGGCAGTGCACTCAGGCAGGAGGATCAATGTAGTGCTCATGCTCCACATAGACTCCTCCATAATGGGGCCATGCCACACAGATCCTCATGGATCTCCGTCAAATCTTCCCACACATCCCACTGGACATCTAGCATCTGCCGACCAATGGATGACTCCAGAGGCTCATCATCTGCCTTCAAGTGAGCATTGTCCTGGTCTCAAGCAACCCTCCGACTGCTGGCGCCCTGGGCACTCTCTGCCTCTGCCTGCACATCAAGTGAGTGTGAAATACCCTCGCCCCTGTGCACTGACCTTCTAGCCGCTAATCCAATGCCCACCAAGGTGCTGGTATTTGCGCTGGTGCCTGGTTCAGAGAGCAGGTATGACGCAGGTACACCTGGAGCCTGGCAATCCTCTGCCGGCAGGGGTGGCTCTTTGGGGTCCTGTGATTTGATGTGTAGTGGCAAATCTAAGGGAGAACAATGACATGTGATTAGTTTAAGTCATCACGCTATCACTGTGCATGCCAGGCACCCTGGTGAGACCGTGGAGATCTGCATCCTGATGCTATCATCTTACAATAATCCATGGGAAATCCAGTTTTGAGACTCCCATCAAAGAATGTTTGCACATCCAAAACTCTCACCTCTGTGCACTGCACTCTTATCTTCATCAGACACCCCAGCCTCACCACGGCGGGTTTACTGAGATGCATGGCTCCTCTCCAGCTCCAAGGCATCCTGCTCATACCTCTTGAGGATTAGGAGGTATTGAGGGCTTCCACCAGCCCATGACCTTTCAATGTTGTTATGGGCTGTCTTCACCTGAAAGGACAGAGGAGCATTGATTAATCCACTCTGCACCTGCAGCGCCATTGCAGCCCGGCCAACCCCACCTGAGAAGCACCTTTCAGGGCACATCTGAGTATTGGCCCTCAAGCTGCAAGGCACTCAGTCCAAGCACCCAGAGCTGAAGCAGACGTTAATACCCCTGAGCTCCACTGAGGGGGAACCAGGAAGGGGTGACAGCCAGAACTTAACACTTCAACACATTGATCCATGTCAACGCGATGCTCACCCTTCCTGAGCGCAGCAGGTCTTTAAACCTCTTGTGGCACTGGGCCCAGTGCACCAGACAACATCATGGCTGCTGACCAGTGGTGCCACCGCCTCCCAAGCTCTTCTTGTAATATTTGGTGACCTCCTCCTTCCATCTCCGGGGACAAGGGTGTCCATCCCGGCAGCCACCTCCTCCAGGAGGACCGCAAGGCACTCCTCAGAAAACTGGGGGACCGATTGTCCATCCAACCTGCCCTCCCACCTGACCTCTTCAGATGCACTTGAAGCTATAATTTCCTGCTAATAACACCAAAGGTGTATTCTTGGCTGGCAGCATTCCAGAGCTGTTATTAAACCAGCCGCCAAGTCACCATTGGACCCGGCAGCTGACAGGCCCCCGCCCCCGCTCAGCCATTCTCGGCCAGTGAGGAGCTGCATTTCACCCTGGGTGGGCCTTAATTGGCCCACCAGCGTGAAATCGTGGTTGGGGATCGATCACTGCTGGTGGCCTGTTTCCCGGCTACTCCCAGGCCCGCTGACAGCGCCAGCCCGCTAAACTCAAAATTCTGCCCAATGGATCTCACTTTGACATGTAGTAATGTCAGCTAAATGATCTCAAAGGATCACTCACTCAGAATCGCAGAATCACAGAATCATACTGTGCAGAAGAGGCCCTTCGGCCCATTGAGTCTGTACTGATATGTGAGAAACACCTGACCTACCTCCCTAATCTCATTTACCAGCACTTGGCCCAAAGCCTTGAATGTTATGACATGCCAAGTGCTCAATTCAGGTACTTTTTAAAGAATGTGAGGCAACCCGCATCCACCACCCTCCCAGGCAGTGCATTCTGGACCATCACCACCCTCTGGATAAAAAAGATTTTCCTCACATCTCCCCGAAATCTCCTGTCCCTCACCTTGAACTAATGTCCCCTCATGACTGACTCTTCAACTAAGGGGAACAGCTGCTCCCTATCCACCCTGTCCATGCTCCTCATAACCTTGTACACCTCGATCAGGTCGCCCCTCAGTCTTCTCTGCTCCAATGAAAACAACCCAAGTCAATCCAACCTCTCTCCATAACTTAAATGTTTCATCCCAGGCAACATCCTGGTGAATCTCCTCTGCACCCCCTCCAGTGCAATCACATCCTTCCTATAATGTGGCAACTAGAATTGCACACAGTACTCCAGCTGTGGCCTTACCAAGGTTCTATACAACTCCAACATGACCTCTCTACTTTTGTAATCTATGCCTCAAATGATAAAGGCAAGTGATCCATATGCCTTTTTTACCACCCCACTAACATGCCCCTACGCCTTCAGAAATCTATGGACACACACGCCAAGGTCCTTTTGTTCCTCAGAACTTCCTAATGTCATGCCATTTATTGAATACTTCCTTGTCAAATTACTCCTTCCAAAGTGTATCACCTCACATTTTTCAGGGTTAAATTCCATCTGCCACTTATCTGCCCATTTGACCATCCCGTCTATATTTTCCTGAAGCCCAAGACACTCGGCCTCACTGTTAACCACCCGGCCAAACTTTGTGTCATCCGCAAACTTACTAATCCTACTCCCAACATGGTCATCTATGTCGCTTAAATAAATGACACTCAGCCTAGTGGATCCCAATAAAATGTAACTGCAAACGTTTACTCTACATTGTGGCATACACTGAAACCCCATCTTCACAAAGGTATAAGATTTTCTGCCCGGATACTGAGTTAAGCTTTAAATATTTCTCATTTAAGACACAGAACACTTACTCACTGCAGTTTTTATTATTTCAAATTCAAAATCTTTCTGATGATAACAAGTTCGCGAATCTTTACCATTCATTGAAAACAGCCATTTACTGCACCCGAGATATCATTAGCAGCCGCCTTTGGCAGCAGGTTAAGATTCCACACTGTTTTACAAACTGTTGAGATACACAGGGAAGCTCTTTATGTCAAGAAAGGAGCCAAATAAATTTAACAGGCAGATTTCTTGATTTCCATGACATCACAGCTTGGTGCAAAATGGCTTCTAATGTTCTTTCCCCAACAGGCTCGCCATAAAAATTAAACATTCACTTTGCTGTATCCAGAGTCTCCCTTTAATACGATCCATGTTTGTTCTGCTGCAACATCACTGATGCCAATGTCATACTGACCTGATGGCCATGAGGAAAGTAACTTAAAGATCAGCTCATGTCACATTGACCAGGTTATACTGGATTTATGTGTTGAGCAACCGCCACAGTGTCCCATGCATGTCTGTGTGTGTATTTAAAATAATCTGTGGGACAAGTAAAACTTGGCCATGCACACTTTATAACCAGCCAGCGCATCAACAACTGGGCAAATCGTAGACCCACGCCAACTAATAGACAAAGTGTGTTTTCAATGCACAAGTTATACTGATCCAGTGCAACTTAATCTTAATGCTAGATCACTGCCTTTGACACATTGTGACAGAGGCAGCATAGTTGTGATGGATTGAGTATCACCGTCGCTCAGTGATTTTTGGGTCACTGCAGACAATGTACAACAAGGACACAAATGGTGAAAGCAAAAAGGAGACAGCTACTTCAAAAAAATATGACAGCAGCTCCCGAATCATGGTAACCAAGGGATACCAATACAGGTTCCAAACCGAATGTGCATTTACATTGGAAAGATGTTGCTGTGACTGAGGTGATCAATTTCCATCTTGTCATGGTTACTATACAATCATGTTGGTATAAATCAAATTAATGTGAACTGGTGTTGCAATCAAAGTCTTGCACTTGAAACTTTGCATTGATCCTTTACCTGTCATTATGTTCTGTGTGGCCAAACCTCTTATATATGTGTATCCATGTGTATCTAATCATTGCACTGTATCATTATTTTGGGAGCAGGTAATTCTAGGTTAAAGTCCTGAATTCAGTCATTGTACATATGCAGAATTCCTTTGTCATGACAATGCTCATTTTTCCTTCGACTGTGTCTGCAAATATTCAGTCCTGATACAGAGCAAAGGGCGAAAGGGCTGGAGTTCTATGACATTGGTTTTCTATCCTCTTTGCATTGCTTTAGGATTTCCAAGGGTTTCACTGAGGTTAGGAGTGTGAGATGGAAGGAAATGCTTATAAACATTCATGTACCAATCAAATAAGACAGGAGTGACATAATTGCACCATCCACTTCATTTCCTTCACAACCTTCTGATGAAGAGTCAAATGGACTTGAAATGTTAACTGTATTCCTCTCCTTAGATGCTGTCAGACCTGCTGAGTTTTTCCAGCTATTTTTGTTTTTGTTTTAGATTTCCAGCATCCGCAGTATTTTGCTTTTACACTTCATTTCCTTGTTTGGTTGATTGTCCAGTAGAAAAGGTGACCAGAAGAAGAGTTACTTAATCTTTGCATATCCTCTCAGATTGGAGGAACCCAGAGGGATGGGTAGGTTGCATTCTGCTTATGGACAACACCGAGAAGGCCTCCAGCCAGCAACCATAACCCTGCTGTTGTAGAATTTGGAGTCCAGCATTCAGCAGTGAGGCCTTCGAGAAGTAAACATGAATGAGCTGGTGCAAACACTTTCAGAGTGTGGCCATACACAAGCCCCAGCAATAACCTGAGAAATGTTTAAGAAATTTTATTTTCTTCAGGCAACTTGGTTGCCTTCTTCTTTCCATGCCAGCACATCCTCAAGCCTCGTCATGAGTCCCCACCCCCAGACTGGCGTGACACTTCATCAGAGGTCAGGAGCTCACCACCAACAAGTAATTGACCCTGGGATCAGAATGTTGGCCAGGTTCAGTGTGGCAACTGTGTGTTAGGTGGAAGTGCTGCCCTGCTGAAGATATACCCCATGCCTGTTCCCCCAGTAAGAATGTCCAGGTCCATTAGCTTTTGAAAGAGATGTAAAATCAGGACTTCATCTGTCTATTCAGGTGGATCCAATGGCGCTTAACAGGAGATTCTCCAAATGTACTGAACATCATTCAAGCCCCACCAAAGAGATTAAATGTCATTCATTTCATTTCTGTAAATGTGGCCTTGCTGTATGTACATAGGCTGCTCTGTTCACTGACTGTGAGTCAGAAGTTAGTCGTTAGTCATTTGGAACATGCAGAGATCATGAACAGCACCATATAAATGCAAGTTCTCCCTTTTACTAATTTATAACTCATATTTTTGAATATTCTGTTTGAAATGTATGTGAGTGCTTCGTTTATTTTTTACAGTTTCTGTGCCAGCAGTCATAAAGATGATGTACGTGAAAAGATGGCTAACAATTGCAGTGTCATTACTGCTGGTTTAGTGAAACATAATCTGCATTTGATTTCTGGGAAAGGATACATCCTTTTCACAGCAAAGACCAAAAGAAAACAAAGCAGTAAAGCAATGAACCAGCTTGCAAGTAATGCTGGTCTGTTTATCTGTTTCCTGCAACCCCAATCTTTAGCAATTTCTTATTCCGTCTACTTCTGTTAATACATTTAAATTATCCAGTAGGAGACATTGGATAGAAATTTGTTTTTAAGACCTACATTGCCACGGTGTTGTGTTATTTATGTAATTATTTAATTGAAGAATTCCAAATTTTGGCTGTAATTGACATGTATTATGGTGAAGTCTTATCTTTTTACATGGTTAAAAAATGAGTTGTTACTCATCAGAAAATCTCTGTTCCAATATCCTTTCACACTTCCAGCAGGTGTTGGATTTGGTTCCATAAGGTGCAGTATCTTCTCAAGTGGTCATTCTTCAGGTTCAAATCTGCACTAGGATTGGGGTTAAGCTATTTATTTGGAAAGCGACAAAATGGAGCTCGATCTCTCCTTACACACACTCTCCCCAACAGAGGACATTAGACACAAGTCAGCAGTGAGAACAGCGGGCATGGCCAATTGCATCTCTAATGCTGTGGTGAGAAGCTCAGATTCAATAACACAGCATAAACCAGGACCCTCGCCGGATTGTATCACTCAGTTATACACTGTGCAATGCATTTGCCAACTGAACCAGCAGGACATTTTCACAGAAGTTTTATTTGGCAGACAAGTAGATTAATAGATAAGACCTCAATGTTATTCATTACTTCCGAATAAGGTGACTGTGAAAAGAGAAAGGAAGACTGGTATTAAAAAGCACCCTTCACAACTACATTACACGCCAAATCATTTCACAGCCAGTGAAGTACTTTTCAGGCGTAGTCACTGCAGTAATATAGGAATATAATGTGCTGCATTGGTAGAAATGAAGAATATGCAACTCCACTGTCCCAGTCCTCTATATGGAAGAAGATGGGCTGGATTTTCATCCTGGAGGCCAGTAACGGGAACTAGGAAGTTTCCTGGCTTGGCGCACCAACCTTGAGTGAAAGTACCAGCAAAGGTGGGATATTTGTTCGGAAGGCGGAGAGTGGGGTGGGTGGGTGTTGACGAGTTTGGCACACCACCCCTGGAAACAATTCAGAGGCAGCCAAGAGCCAAGGTGGGCTGGTTAAAAGGCTTGCCTCAGTGCTGTGGGACTTCATCCTAGTTACAATAAAAACAATGGGCCATAACTTCCGATGGAGTGGCAATCGAGTTGGATTGCCATTCCGTTCAAAAGTACTTACCTGGAAATCCAAGCGATCCTAGCTTGCCCAACCTTACAACTCAGGCTGAGTGAGATGTGGGCAGTGTAGCAGGTTGCCTTGGTGGGGGGTGCAGGGGCAGCTTAGTCGCAGGTAAGTCTGTAACATCCCCTTCTTTTTGGCACTAGCTACGGTAAACCAGGTAAGTTTAAAGGTCCGGCCAGGTTTAAAGGTCTTTGACAAACAAGGGGGAAGGTAAGTGTATCAGGTAAGTGGGTAGAATTTGAGGGGAAGGGCAGTTGGGTCAGGTTGTCGGATCTGTGGGAGTGGGAGGTCAGCACTTGGGCCAGGCCAGGGGTTCGGCAAGTCAGACCTAGGTGGAGAGTGGGGAAGGGGAGTGGAGGGGGTGCAGAGATGGAGTCCGGCTTGGCTGAGGGGGGAAGGGAGTCATGACTGGCCCGGTGTGGGAGGCAAGGGGAATGGAGCCTGGCTGGGAGGGGGAGGGGTGGGGAAAGAGGGAAGGGGAATCCCGTAGGGTGGGAGGTGGCAATGGGGCTGGGGGGAGTCCCTTGTGAGGAAGGGGGTGTGGGAAGAGTCCTTCAGGGGCGGGGAGTTCCCGTGGTAGGGGGAGGGAAGAGTTCCACTGTGCTGCGGGGTCCTGTGGTGGGGTGGTCGGGGTGAGGTGGGGGGAGACCTAACGGGTAGTGTCCCACTGGAATGGGGAGTTTCCATAGGGAAGGTAGTAAGGGGTAGGGGAATCCTGTAGAGGTGGAGAGTCCCAGGGTGGGGTGAAGCCTGGGGAGGAGTGGGTGGGTGGGGGGCCCCAGTTACACTGCCCTGGAGCTCAGACAGTTTCACTGCCCTGGAGCTCAGACAGTTACACTGCCCTGGAGCTCAGACAGTTACACTGCCCTGGAGCTCAGACAGTTTCACTGCCCTGGAGCTCAGACAGTTTCACTGCCCTGGAGCTCAGACAGTTTCACTGCCCTGGAGCTCAGACAGTTACACTGCCCTGGAGCTCAGACAGTTACACTGCCCTGGAGCTCAGACAGTTACACTGCCCTGGAGCTCAGACAGTTACACTGCCCTGGAGCTCAGACAGTTTCACTGCCCTGGAGCTCAGACAGTTACACTGCCCTGGAGCTCAGACAGTTACACTGCCCTGGAGCTCAGACAGTTTCACTGCCCTGGAGCTCAGACAGTTTCACTGCCCTGGAGCTCAGACAGTTTCACTGCCCTGGAGCTCAGACAGTTACACTGCCCTGGAGCTCAGACAGTTACACTGCCCTGGAGCTCAGACAGTTACACTGCCCTGGAGCTCAGACAGTTACACTGCCCTGGAGCTCAGACAGTTACACTGCCCTGGAGCTCAGACAGTTACACTGCCCTGGAGCTCAGACAGTTTCACTGCCCTGGAGCTCAGACAGTTTCACTGCCCTGGAGCTCAGACAGTTACACTGCCCTGGAGCTCAGACAGTTTCACTGCCCTGGAGCTCAGACAGTTACACTGCCCTGGAGCTCAGACAGTTTCACTGCCCTGGAGCTCAGACAGTTTCACTGCCCTGGAGCTCAGACAGTTACACTGCCCTGGAGCTCAGACAGTTACACTGCCCTGGAGCTCAGACAGTTACACTGCCCTGGAGCTCAGACAGTTTCACTGCCCTGGAGCTCAGACAGTTTCACTGCCCTGGAGCTCAGACAGTTACACTGCCCTGGAGCTCAGACAGTTACACTGCCCTGGAGCTCAGACAGTTACACTGCCCTGGAGCTCAGACAGTTACACTGCCCTGGAGCTCAGACAGTTTCACTGCCCTGGAGCTCAGACAGTTTCACTGCCCTGGAGCTCAGACAGTTACACTGCCCTGGAGCTCAGACAGTTTCACTGCCCTGGAGCTCAGACAGTTACACTGCCCTGGAGCTCAGACAGTTTCACTGCCCTGGAGCTCAGACAGTTTCACTGCCCTGGAGCTCAGACAGTTACACTGCCCTGGAGCTCAGACAGTTACACTGCCCTGGAGCTCAGACAGTTTCACTGCCCTGGAGCTCAGACAGTTACACTGCCCTGGAGCTCAGACAGTTTCACTGCCCTGGAGCTCAGACAGTTTCACTGCCCTGGAGCTCAGACAGTTACACTGCCCTGGAGCTCAGACAGTTACACTGCCCTGGAGCTCAGACAGTTACACTGCCCTGGAGCTCAGACAGTTTCACTGCCCTGGAGCTCAGACAGTTACACTGCCCTGGAGCTCAGACAGTTTCACTGCCCTGGAGCTCAGACAGTTACACTGCCCTGGAGCTCAGACAGTTTCACTGCCCTGGAGCTCAGACAGTTTCACTGCCCTGGAGCTCAGACAGTTACACTGCCCTGGAGCTCAGACAGTTACACTGCCCTGGAGCTCAGACAGTTTCACTGCCCTGGAGCTCAGACAGTTACACTGCCCTGGAGCTCAGACAGTTACACTGCCCTGGAGCTCAGACAGTTTCACTGCCCTGGAGCTCAGACAGTTTCACTGCCCTGGAGCTCAGACAGTTACACTGCCCTGGAGCTCAGACAGTTACGCTGCCTTGGAGCTCAGAAGTTACGGTCCAATAAAACAGAAAACAGCCTTCTAGCCCTCAGTCCTCATACCCCAACATCCTCCCCTTGCCTTTTTCATGCCAACTCTTGACCCCATTGTCCCCCAATCAGCTCCCCTTGACCTTCATAACCTCCATGGCAACCTATGGCCCTCCACCCACCTTCAAGGGCCACTCATAGCCTCTATGCCAACTTATGGCACTTCAATAAAAACATAAAATGCTAAAAAAACTCAGCAGGTCTAGCAGTATCTGTGGAGAGAAACAGAGATAACATTTCAAGTGTGTATGATTCTTCTTCAGAGCTAAAGAGAAGTGGAAATGTGATGGGTTTTATACTGTTACACAACATAGAAATAAGTGACAGGCTTGGGGAAAAAGGATTAAAAAAACTTTACACTAGTCAAATCACTTTACAGCCTTCCGGACTTAACATTGAGTTCAACAACTTCAGGCCATGAACTCTCTCCTCCACCTTTACCCCTTTTGTAATCCAACTGTTTTATTTTTATTTATTGTCATTTTTAATTTATTTATTTTTATTTATTCATTTTATTTTTATCCTTTTTCCCCAGCCCTCCCTGACAACCCCACCTTCCTTGTTACTTGTTTCTATGTTGTGCTTTCACAGAGCACTGGCGCTTGTCCATTAACACATTCAGCTATCTTACCTTTATGCCGCTATCAGAACCTTCTTTAGACTTTAACATTATCATTAACACTCCTTTTGTCTTGTGTCAATGACATCTTTATCAATCTCTCCTGAGATCCCACCTATCCCTGACTTTCTATTTTGTTCCACCTGCTCCACACCCTCTTTAACATTATAAAATCCATCACATTTCTACTCCTCTTTAGCTCTAAAGAAGAGTCATTTGGACTTGAAATGTTGACTCTGTTTCTCCCTCCAGAGATGCTGCCAGATCTGCTGGATGTTTCCAGCATTTTCTGTTTTCATTGCAGATTTCCAACATTCACAGTATTTTACGTTTATGGCACTTCAATGCCCATTTGGCTAGTGTACACTGTTTCTGTATCAGCTCTGTACAATAGCATGTGTGAAAAAGCTTTAAAAACGGCTATCCTCTCATAACTTTTTAACAAAATATTCCTTTTAATATAGCCCTGTGAAAGTATCAACCAATCCTTTAAAGTATCAATAGAAGAAACGTCAAGCATTTGACACCTCTTTACCTTGTGTAAATAAACAATGAGCAATTGAAAAATAGATCTAAGAGTGAAAGCTATGAAGTGTTGTTTTCCCTTGGGTGTAGTTGTTTCAACAGACTAATGGATGTTCAAGCTCTCAGCCAAGAATGCATAATGAGGCTTGGCTGCGTCTCCTCGACTCTGCAAAAACCCAACCCTATAAAACTAGGCACAGAATTTTATGGCCCCATCGTGGTGGGGGTGAGGGTGAGGATGTAAAATGCAGCAAGCCATTCAAAAGTCCATTCACTTCGGTGGGACCAGAAAATCCCGCTGGCAAGAGGGGCCATAAAATTCCGCCCCAGATTTTGTTACAGGTTTCTTTTAGGTAAAAGGATTTCTTAACTAGAATTTCACTGACCAGTATGTACCAAGTCATAGAATTCACATCATATTGCATGGAAATTACGATATGGCAACTGGGCACTCAGCCTGACCAGTCTGTTAATATGTATTTTCAACATGTGTTAAACACCTCCTGTCTAAAATGTTTCTCCTGCTCGCTCTCTCTCTGAAGTTTCTTACTTTTAATCATATATTGAAGACTCCTTTTTCTCAGCCCCTCAATCACTGGAACAGCTTTTTTCTGATGCCAATCACCCAACTGTTGTGAGGCTGTGGAATGCATTCACACACTTAGTGATTGAATCAAAGACCACATAAGAATAGGTTAGACCAGTGGGTAAAGAAATATGGGAACAGAAAATGGCACATGAAATTAGAATGCCTGCACATGTGGATGATTAAGACCAACCTGAACTGGTTTCACTAACAGCTGGTTTTCAAGTTGTAAATTTTACCTAATCCCATGTAACTTCTTTATAATTTTAGCACTTCTATTAAATCAAGCCTAATCTCATTGTTCTAACAACACAGTTTCCTTTTTCTCAGGTCATTATATCTGGTTGAAACTGTTCCTATCAAGCAGGATCATAGTGAATTTTTAATGTGCCTTTCCTATTGCTTCAGCATTCCACTTTTAATGTGAACACCAGAACTGTACACAGCACTCTGAATGTGGCCTTATTGAAGTATTATATGGATTCACCATTACATTTTAACTTTTATATTCTTCTTCTTTCCATTAAAACCATTACTCCATTAGATTTTTTATGGTTATAACCATTTGAGGAGCTGCTATTAATGTCTTGTGTATCTAATCTCCCAAATTATTTTGCTCTTCTACATCTTCTAGTTTTGTCCCTCGTTCAAAGTATAATTATTACTTTGTAAACAAAATTTACCATTTCGTATTTACTGATGTTGAATTCCATTTGGCTTTTCTGCTAATTTCACCACCGTGCAAATTCCTTTGATCTTCAGAATTATTTACTGTGCCTCCCATGTAGAGCAAGGGTGGATTTTAATGCCTTCCCTAAGCTGATTTTGGAGGTGGGGGAGCATTTAATTGGCTTGGAGGGTGGTGGGTTGGGATCTTGCCACTTCCCTGCTTCTGCCCTGGTTAAGTCTGGGATGGGAAGTCTCGTGGATGGCCTTCCTGCCCAACCACCAACTGAGGCCCTTAATTAATATTAATATTTGAGGAGGAGGCTCCACAAATATCCCCATCCTCAATGATGGGGGAGCCCAACAT
The DNA here is from genome assembly GCF_017639515.1 of Carcharodon carcharias. Classification (NCBI taxonomy): domain Eukaryota; kingdom Metazoa; phylum Chordata; class Chondrichthyes; order Lamniformes; family Lamnidae; genus Carcharodon; species Carcharodon carcharias. The sequence continues at coordinate 58,992,209 of NC_054473.1, forward strand.
ATCAAAAGATAAGACTGAAGCATTCGCAACAATCTTCAGCAAAAAGTGCCAAGTGGGTGATTCATCTCAGCATCGTCCAGAGGTCCTCAGCATCACAGGTGCCTGTCTTCAGCCAATATGATTCACTCCAAGAAGCAACTGATGACACTGGACACTGCAAAGGCCATGGGCCCTGACAATATTCTAGCAATTGTACTAGAGATTTGTGCTCCAGAATTTGCCGCAACCCTGGCAAAGCTCTTCCAGTACAGGTACAACACTGGCATCTATCTGGCAATATTGGAAATTAACCAGGTATGTCCTGTACACAAAAAGAAGCACAAATACAACCCAGCCAATTACCACCCCATCAGTGTACTCTCGGTCATCTGTAAAGCGATGGAAGGTGTCATCAACAGTGCTCTCAAGAGGCACTTGCTTAGCAATAACCTGCTCACTGACATTCAGTTTATGTTCCATCAGGGTCCCACAGCTCATTACAATCTTGGTTAAAACATGGACAAAAGAGCTGAACTCCAGAGGTGAGGTGAGAGTGACTGTCCTTGACATCACGGTAGCATTTGACCAAATGTGGCATCAAGGAGCTCTAACAAAACTGGAGTCAATGGGAATCAGGGGGAAAACTCTCTGCTGGTTGGAGTCTATTTCAGCATAAAGGAAAATTGTTGAGGTTGTTGGAGGTCAGTCATCTCAGCTCCAGGACATCACTGCTGGAGTTCCTCAGGGTAGTGTCCTAGGCCCAACCACCTTAAGCTGCTTCATCAATGACCTTCCTTCCATCATAAGGTCAGAAGTGGGGATGTTCACTGATGAACACACAACGTTCAGCACCATTCATGACTCCCCAGATACTGAAGCAGTCCATGTCCAAATGCAGCAAGACCTGGACAAAATCCAGGCTTGGGCTGATAAGTGGCAAGTAACATTCATGCCATACAAGTGCCAGGCAATGACCAGCTCCAACAAGAGAGAATCTAACCATCGCCTCTTGAATTTCAATGACATCACCATCACTGAAACCCCCACTATCAACATCCTGGGTGTTGATCAGGATTGTTAACGGTTGGCCATTGACTGAGAAACTGGACTGGACTAGCCATATAAATACTGTGGCTACAAGAACAGGTCAACGGCTAGGAATCCTGCAGTGAGTAACTCACCTCCTGAATCCCCAAAGCCTGTCCACCATCTACACAAGGCACAAGTCAGGAGTGTGATGGTATGCTCTCTGCTTGCCTGGCTGAGTGCAGCTCCAACAACAATCGAGAAGCTTGACGCCATCCAGGACAAAGCAACCTGCTTGATTGACACCCCTTCCACAAACATATAATCCCTCGACCACTGATGAACAGTAGCAGCACTGTGTACCATCTACAAGATGCACTGCGGCAAATCAACTAGGCCCCTTAGGCAGCACCTTCCAAACCCACAACTATTACCATCTAGAAGGACAAGGGCAGCAGATACATGGGAACACCACCACCTGAAAGTTCCCCTCCGAGCCACTCACCATCCTGACTTGGAAATATATCGCTGTTCCTTCACAGTCACTGGGTCAAAATCCTAGAACTTCCTTCCTGACAGCACTGTGGATGTACCTACAGCACATGGACTGCAGCTCATTACCACCTTCTTAAGGGCAACTAGGGATGGGCAGTAAATGCTAGCCTAGCCAGCGATGTCTGCATCCTAAAAATGAATTTTAAAAATCCACAAAATAGAATTGGTCATTCTCGTCAGCCAGTGTTATTAACATAGAGATGTTCAAAGCAGGGCTGGAACAGTCCTCTTGCTGACTATCCTGGGGAAAATTAGTTTTCAACTGGCACTCAGAAAAACAAAGCACTCACAATTAACATTTATCCATTCACTACAATTCCAATCCTTCACCATTTAATTTTGTACTATCTGACTGGATCTGATCTTTGTGCTCTGATCCTACATTGCCTGTTCAGAGGTCAAAACATAGATTTTATAACATGTAAATACTGCTGCTGGAAAAACTCTTGGTGAACTAATGATTTGTATCCTGAGGACTATTTATTTACAAAGTACAATGAGGCACTTATAGAGACAAACCTTGGATCCAGAGGTTTCAACATTCAATCTCATGCTTGCAATACTAGTAGATTGGTATAAAAGTAGGAAACAAAATTGTATATTACACTACTTGGAGAGATCTGAGTCTACAACAGCACCCACACAGCACAACCTCAAAGACTACTGATAATAACTGTCATCCAAACACAAGAAGATACACTTAATAGCAAAGGACACCAAAAAACCAACACCTGTGGCCTCAACTGATACTTTATGGCCTGTGGTAGATCCCTCCCCATTCATAAGTTCTAAGAAATATTTGTATAAAGCTTAAACATTACCACTGGAATATAATTATATCTGTATGGTTATAAATAATAGATTGTAGACAAAAAAATTGTTTCCTCAAAGAAATTATAAACAGGTGAAAAGTGATTCTGAAAGAAAAACTGTAATGGAGACACTCCTGGTATTAAGCATTGGACTAGAACATGTCCCTCTCTATTACACTGACTGATGAGATCAAACCTCTTCAATAGTAACGATACGGATCATCACTTTTGACAGGAAACCGAAAACAGGAGGTTGAAAGGTCTGATCTGACAGGACTTGGCTACAAAGTATTTTTACATCCTGCATTAAGCATTTAAAGATAAAAGCAAAACGACAGTTGTTCTTGTTTTTTTACAATTGGTCTCCCCACAAACAGTACCCCAGAGGTACGCATGCAGCCTGCTCTCCCAGGCCTCATCCAATGATCTGACCCAGGAGATATTAGATGGGGACTGGGCCAAGACTCACCTAACACAGGGAAGTTTTCATTTCCCCAGTGATGCAACTGAAGTTGAGAACTTATCAAGGGAAGGCTACACATTAGAACACACACAACAACATAGGCGTAAATCTGCATGCTATCACTTATCAATGCAGCCAATGGGAAATCAAAGTCTAAACCTGGATCCAAATGTCTTGAAATTTCTAAACTTATTTTACAGTCATCAAACCAAGTAAATGGTCATCCTAACAATCTGAGAGGTACAGTGAAGTGTCCAATGCACTGCTCAATCTACAGATCTCTGCATTTTCAAACAACTGAACATAATAGAACAAGAACTGGTTTTCGTTAATTGGTCATGTAGAAAAATTATTTAGCAAAGAAACACCTACTGTCACATGATATAAGTTCAAGGCACTCCTAATGCAGTCAGCAAAATCTACAAGCAATGATTTTGAATAGGAAAGTTCACCAGCATGAAAGTGCTAGATTGTGGATGAGGAGAAACATAATCAGTGTAATATTGAGCTACACAGGACAGGCATTCCTGAGCTCAGTCACTAGTCCATGCTGAATTGGGCAGTGCCTTATAGTCGGCATTAGTACATCCCTTCCACTGAAACTAAGATGGAACATAAAAGAGTTACCTATTCCCACCACTGACCAAGCCAATTCCACCCACTTGGTGTCTACTTTTTCACATGAAGAATGACCACTTGGCTGAAATGCCAAACTAGCCAACAAGGAACCAGAACCTAAGTAGGGTTGGGTAAAGAAAAGAGCAATAAAACAATGTCAAAATGTCTATTATCAGCAATAACACAACTTCAATAATCAACAAACTAACAAACAACACTCATCTTATTGTGCTAGAAACTTCAAACATTCCTTTCCTCTCCCTCACAAAAAGGCATCACACTCATAAGTGTGAGCAAGTGGGAAGTGAAGCAGATATAATCATTAACTGAAGATACTTCAGCACTATCTCCCCAGCTAAGCTAAGCTTTATTTACTCCTTGAAGTCAGTTCCTGATGTCCTTATAATAATGACTTTTTAACCAGAATGCAATAGCCACATGAGCAAAATATAGCAAATTTATTCATAATTATGCAACTGTCATTTTAAATGTTGTGTCAATGGCAAGATTCTAAAATGCTAATCCTGATTTAGTATTCAAGGTTATTTAGAATAGGACTCTGGCTTCAAAGTTGCCATATATGCTTATAACAGCAGAAGGATAATGGCCCAGGTTTTACTGGAGTAATGTCAGCAAAACTAGCATTTGCTGCCATTACTCCTTTGAAAATGACAGCAACTTCTGGAGTCCACTTATGCGCAGTTCAACACAGAGATCCAGACATGGCTGTCAGTGATTTGATGCTTCTCCAGAGAGTGCACTGTTGAGGAATCCCCATTCTGTAACCAAGGAGAAATTATAGTAAAATCCTGATGAGTCAAATCCCAGGGGAACTGCCTCCAAATTTTTGTGTTAAGTGGAGCTTCGTAATAGTTGAGGAGGCCCCATTCCCACACGAATGTATCTCTATGTAACTGAATATGCCTACAAACATAGTCTACATCAAAACTACTGGTTTCAAATGCCAAATCAAAACACAATAAAGCAGTAATTATGTGAAAAAGTCTTTATTCAATTTGGTCACACCTTACAAGGACCTGACCTTGCAAAGGCTGGAGTTTTGCATTGAAAAAGGCCAGGAGTCAGCTCTGGAAGAACTCTGTAATCTTTTTCAGTTTAATGTGTTGTTTTCGGATGTTCACAATTCAGACCGCCATATCATCAATGCAGTCAAACATGTTTTCAATGTTTTTGTGCTGCAGTGCCAAATCTCAGACCATCTCCACAGCCTTTGCAACATTTGCTAGGGAAATGCACAGATGGGCATTCATTGACCTCTTCAGGTTAATCAGGCTCCTCGTTGAAGAATGTTCTATATCTACAATGGCATCATCTGTCAGTTCCATTGTGCAGCATATGACATAGTCCACCTCTATGTACGTTTCCATGTTGCCTCTGCTGGAATTTCCATGCCGGCCTCTTGCAGCCAAGCAAAAGGTTCCTCGTCATTGTGTGATAGGCCTTACCCCGCTCCTCCTCATTCTCATTGTCTTGTACAGTCACTACCTGGCTGAACCCATTGTTGTAGAAGCAGTTGGCAATTGTGGCTTCCATCACCACCTTCCATGCCTTTTTCATCATGAACATTGAACAGTTGGATTGTGCTCCTGCTTCTCATTGATGGCCTCCATAACCTGAGAGATTAACTGCTAATGGTGGTGGGTTTTAAGGTTCCTAACCACCCTCTGGATCCATTGGCTGGAGCTTGGCCATGGTGTTGGGAGGCAAGAACAACAGGTTGAAACTCTTAAGGTCAGCAACATCAGGGTACGTGGGGCAGTGGTCTGTAATGATGACAATCTTCCTTTTCTTTGATTGATATGTTTTGTCCACTTTTCTGATCCATGCCTCAAAAATGCTGTTGGTTATCCAGGCAGTTTTGTTAGCCTTGTACTGCATGGGTAATGTCTTGGCATTCACAAAGCAATCTGGCTTATCAGACTTTATTATCACAAGAAGTGGCAGCTTTTCGGTGCCATCCATGTTGGTGCAGACCATTGTAGTGATACATTCCTTGCTCCACTTTCCACAATTACATATTTCACCTCTAAACATCAAACAGCAGTCTGGAAAAAGACAGTAAAAGAGTCCAAGTTTCATCCACGTTAAAAATGTCTCAGTGTATTATCATTCAAGATCTAAGGGCAAGACTATTCTGAAACCAGTCATCGGTCATTGCTGCCGGATCCACTGCACCCTCACTGCAAACCATGTGGAAGACGATGCTGTGCATTGTCTTGAATTGGTCCAGCCATCTGTCAAGGTGAAAGCTATATGGCCCAACACATTCTTGCCAGAGTGACTCCTCTTTCCTGTAGGATTGGACCAGAGATGGGAACATTCTCTGCTCAGACTGCTTTGAATCATGTTAGCAAAGCTTCTTCAAAGTCGGGATAGGAAGCTGTTCCCATCCTTTTCCTTGCTGGACAGAATGCCTGTTTGTTGAGCTGTTCCAAGATGTTCATCTTGTGTTTTTTAATGATGGACAAATTTGATGGTGGAATCCTCCACTTGTTTACGATGTCCACTTTCCACGTCACACCATGGTTTTCAACTTGCTGTATCAATTTTACCTTCTCTCCGATCAACAACACTTTCAACTTTCTCAGTTTTAGCCATACCCATAGGTTTTGCATGTCCTTTCACAAGGAGATCTCGATGTCAAATGATGGCTTGTCCAGCTCTCCGTGATTTTGCACTCTTGTGTAGTTTAACTCTGTTCTGATTGGTTGGTACAGCCATATGACAAGTTTAGGCAAGTTCAGCTAACCTGGTGTGGAATTTTGATTTATCACAGGCATCATTCTATGGAATTTACTATTCTGCTGGTGGGAATGGTTGTCGACTTCAACCTAATCAGAAATTTGTGTCTTCCAAGTTTGACTCATCGTGATCCCCCAATGTTATAGAGTTGATTTTCCAGACAATTTTTCTTGGTGAGAAGTACCAGGCTTAGTCTTGTGCAAAGACGGCACCTCATCAGTAATCCTGCAGGTATTGCACCTGTCATAGTGTGGGGGGTTGTTCTGTAGTGAAATAGAAAATTTAATTGTTGAGCACTTTTATTTAAATATCTGAAAGTGTGTTCTTCTACTACAGTGGTAGGAGCACCCATGTCAACTTACATTTTTAAGTGTTTATCATTGACTTGCAATGTGACAGTAATTGGCTCTGTCCTCCCAACTTTCATGTTGAATAAGGAATAAATGTCAGAATTGGTTGCTTCTGGCTCTTCCACACTATATAAGAACATAAGAAATAGGAACAGGGGTAGACTATTCGGCCCCTCGAGCCTGCTCCACCATTCAATAAGATCATGGCTGATCTGTTTGTGTTTCAATTTCCACATTCCCATCTACCCCCAATAACCTTTGATTCCCTTGCCTAACAAGAATCTATCTACCTCTGCCTTAAAAATATTCAATGACCCCACCTCCACTGCTTTCTGAGGCAGAGTTCCAAAGTCGCATAACCCTCTGAGAGAAAAAAATTTCTCCTCATCTCTGTCCTAAAAGGGCGACTCCTAATTTTAAAACAGTGCCCCCTAGTTCTGGACGCATCCAGGGGAAACATCCTTTTGACATCCACCTTGTCAAGGCCGTTCAGGATCTTGTAAACTTCAATCAAATCACCCCTCATTCTTCTAAACTCCAGTGGAAACAAGCCTAGCCTATCCAACCTTTCCTCATAAGACAACACATTCATTCCTGATATCAATCTAGTAAACCTCCTTTGAACCACCTCCAATGCATTTACATCCCTCCTAAAATAAGGAGACCAAAACTGCACACAGTATTCAAGGTGCAGTCTCACCAATGCCCTGTTTAACTGAAGCATAACATCTTTACTTTTATGTTCAATCCCTCTCATAATAAAGAGTAGCATTCCATTAGCCTTCTTAATTACTTGCTGTACCTGCATACTAATGTTTTGTGACTCATGCACTAAAACACCTAGATCCCTCTGCACCACAGAATTATGCAGCCATTCTCTATTTAAGTAGTACTTTGCTTTTTTGTTCTTCCTGCCAAATTGAACAACTTTATATTTTCCCATACTAAACTCCATTTACCAGATCTTTGCCTACTCACTCAACCTATCTATATCCACCTGAATGTCCTTTACCCATCTTTGTGTCATCTGCAAATTTAGCTACCAAGTCTTCACTCGCCTCATCTAAATCATTGATGCAAATCATAAAAAGTTGAGGTCCCAGTACAGACTCCTGTGGGACGCCACTGATCACATCGTGCCAATCAGAAAAAGACCCATTTATGCATACTCCCTGCTTTCTGCCAGTCAGCCAATCTTCTATCCATACTCATTTGTTACCCCCTTCACCACGTGCTTTTATTTTCCGTAATAATCTTTGATGTGGCACCTTATCAAATGCCTTCTGGAAATCCAAGTACACTACATCTACGGGCTCCCCTTTATCCACAGCGCATGTTACTCCTTCAAAAAACTCCAATAAATTGGTTAAACATGATTTTGCTTTCACAAAACCATGCTGACTCTTCCCAATTGCCTTGAGCTCTTCTAAGTGCCCAGCTATAACCTCCTTTATGATTGATTCAAATAATTTCCCCATGACAGACATCAAGCTAACTGGCCTATAGCTTCCTGTTTTCTGCCTTCCTCCCTTCTCGAATAGAGGGGTTTTATTTGCTACTTTCCAGTCTGATGGAATCTTTCCAGGATCTAGTGAATTTTGGAAAATTAAAACCAGTGCATCAACTACCTCATTAGCCACCTTTTTTAAAGCCCTAGGATGAAGCCCATTGGGACCCGGTGACTTGCCAGCCTGCAGCTCCATCAATTTGCTCAGTACCATTTCCCTAGTGATTTCCATTTCACCAAGTTCCTTTCTCCCATTCACCTCTTGATTAGCAGCTATTACTGGAAAGTTTTTTGTATCCTCTATAGTGAACACAGAAGCAAAATATTTGTTCATTTCTTGACTATTTCCTTATTACCTATGATTAACTTCCCATTGTCACTCTCTAGAGGACCAAGATTCACTTTACTTACTCTTTTCCTTTTTATGTACCTATAGAAACTCTTGCTATCTGATTTTACATTTCTAGCTAGCTTCCTCTCATACTCTAATTTCTTTCTCCTGATTGACCTTTTAGTTATTCTCTACCATTCTTTATATTCTGTCCAATCATCTGCCCTGTCATTCATTTTTGCAGAGTTGTATGTTTTTTTATTAAGTTTGATGCATTCCTTAACATCTCTAGTTAACCATGGACGGTGGGTCCTCCCCTGAATTTTTCTTTATTGTAGGAATAACTTATTCTGAATACTCTGAAATAACGCCTAAATGTCTGCCACTACTTCTCTATTAATCTATTCTCTAACCTAGTTTCCCAGTTCACTTCAGCTAGCTCAGCTTTCATCCTCACATAGTTACCCTTATTTAAGTTTAAGATATTAGTCTTAGACCCACTTTTCTCCCTTTCAAACTGGATGTAAAATTCAATCATATTGTGGTCGCTGTTACCTAGGGGTGCCTTTATTCTGAGATCATTAATTAATCCTGTCACGTTACACAATACCAAATCTAATATAACTTGCTCTTTGGTTGGTTCCAGAACATGCTGCTCTAAGAAACTATCTCAAAAGCATCTTAAGAACTCTTCATCCAGGCCAGTACTGCCAATCTGATTTATCCAGTTTATGTGTAGATTAAAATCATCCATGATTATTGCCATCCCTTTATCACAAACACACAATACTTTCTCTTGAATACCTTGTCCTACACTGAGGCTACTGTTAGGGGGCTGTAGACCATTCTTTCTAGACTTTTTTCCCCTACTCATCTCCACCCAAATACTTCTTGGACTTTATTTGTTGCCTGGAAGCCTGTTTTAATCTCGCTTTGCACTGTTTCAATATGTGCCAGAAATATGTGACAGAAATAACACGACACCTTTTTAAATTGCCAAGTGTTAGGAGTATGATTGCTTCCATGTCGATAAAAATTAGTTTTCAAATTTGCTGCTAAGCTGTTTCCTCTAAATTTTCAGTTAGTGGGGGCTGTTTCCTGCTTCGCAGCAAAATCCCGGCTTTTCACACCACTTTTGGCTGATTATTCCCGCCCAACTAGGAAAACTGCACCATTTTGCGCACCTTGAATCACTCGTAAATCTCTTACAACTCTTTCCATCAAAAGCGCCACTTCTAACGCTTTCATAAAATCAAGATCCACTTCAACCAGCAATCTTTGCTGAATAGCATCCTATTGCACACCACAGACCAAATGCCCCCTGAGCATATCATTCAGGGTTTCACCGAATTCACAGTATTCCATTAGATGTTTTAATTTTGCCACTTAGGTAGCAACGATCTCCCCTGGGGCTCTATTCTGTGAATTGAACCTGAACCTCTGCATTGTGACTGAGGGCTTGGGTTGGAAATATCCCTTAACACGGTCTACTAATTCACTGAAGGTCTTCGAGTCTGAAGCACTGGGGGCCATCAGAATTTGAATTAAACTGTAGGTCTTGCTCCCACAAATACTCAGGAGAATCATTCTCCTCTTCCTCCCCTGTGATTTCATTTGCTTGAAAGTAGAATGCATGATGTTCTATGTAATGAGACCAGTCATCTGTGGCTGGTTCAAAGGGATCAATTCTGCCAAACCGTGGCATCTCGGATGAGTATATCTTCCTTTTTTTTAGATTATCTTAGATACTCACAATCAATGGGTGAGGGACAGTAGCGGATCTAATTTATCCTCATCACCAGTTTGTTATAGAGTTGATTTTCCGGCAACTTTTCCTGGTGGAAACATTGAACCTTATTTACAAGGCAGAAGCAGCATCTACATGTGTGCATCTGACTCCATAATTAAAGAAAAACTCTCTCCTAGAGGTTCCCTGCACTGCTAACTCATTGGTTTACACAGATGATGTGATCTTATAGCACAGGATTATTCTTAAATGTACAGTTCTATGTTTATCAGAACTATAATTACTACACCCAGTATTTAACTGATATGAATTTCCACTCTTGTACTCTAAGTCTTGCTGCAAAAGGCCTTGAAAAGGTTCCATCTTGTTGAATGAGGTGTAACTTTTCTTTTAAAAATGTACAAACTTTTTAAATATTGTTCATCAGTCTAGATGGCTCTAAAAAGCTATCTATTTATTTGTTGAATGTAAAATGTCTCCATTATGATAAGAAATTCCACATATCTTCAAAATAATGTAATTTTTAATGTTTATGACAGTATAGCTTCTACCTTAATTCCATTTGTATGACCCAATCATTTATTTTGCCATCCGTAAAAGTTAAAAATTAAAAGTGAAGGTATTCAGTGTTTTTTAGTCCCTTAACAAAAACAGAAATACTTGGAAAAACTCAGCAGGTCTGACAGCATCTGCGGAGAGGAACACAGTTAACATTGTGAGTCCATATGACTCTTCAACAGAATTTTTTTTTAGTTCCTTGTTTGCTGCCTGTGAGAATACTTCAATGTGATAGGCTGCTTACTCTGTTTGATGACATCACTGTTGCAGGAGTCCTGGAGGTCCTGTTGAGTTAGCATCAGATTCAAACCGACTTTGGGAAAGTGGAAGTCCTTGTCACAGAGATGTCTGGATCTTTGTGGGCAGTTTCCTTCAAGGTCAGTGGTGAATGCTATTCCCCCACTGCTGACCACAAAATTGAACCCAGTGGGTATTGTTATATCAAAGGGACTGCAGGCAAGTTCAATATTATCAAACAGTACCCCAGGACAATCTGTCAATAGAGCCTTTGAAACTAGTCAGATTCAACTTTATAGGGATCAACAGTCTGTTGCGAGCATGGAAACCAAATTTAACAGCAAATGACACACATCATTCATGAACAACAGACTCCTAGAATAAGAGTTAAAAGACTAGTATAGAGGCTGCTAATATGTGCTGCAGTTAGTCTGAGTGACTATGTCAGAGACAAAAAATTCTTTTACAAGGCAGCTGCTCAGAATTTTGCCCTCAGGCCATGTGTTCTGAAAGATTAAAAGCATGTTTCCTGCCTAGAATATAAATAAACTGTTGCTGAATCTTTTAACACCAAATAATAAACACAGTAAATATAATAGTTCATCACACCCAATTTATACATCCTCCATGAATTTTTATATTGAAGAATTAAAAAAAAAATCAAATTCATTACAAGATATATGTGCAAAAGGGTACAGAGGCACAGTGAGAAAAAAAGGAAAGATCAATTTCCTTAAGGTGCATTAGGTATTTTATATTTGCAATTCTTTTATAAGCCTTTTTCTGCTTTCAATTTAGGGTCTGTCTTTGGTCTACTGGTTTAAAGCCTCTGCAGTCTGCTCTCAGACAATGAGAAAAGCAACAACAAGTTATTTGATATCTTTAATGTCCCAAGAGCTTTCGTAGAACTTGTACCCATGCAACCAGCCAACAACCCAACCACATCCCTTGTTACCATGAGAGAGCACTGTAACTCCAGTCAGTGTGCTTCAGACTGAGAATTAATAGAGCAGGACTCAAGCCGGGATCCATCCCCAATCCATGAGATTAAATAATGTTCAATGGCATTTCATTTATTTCATTGCTGTTTCTGGGACCTTGGTGTGAGCTAATTGGCTGCTGTTTCCTACCTTACAAAAATGACAATGCTTCGTTGGCTGTAAGGCATTTTGGAACATCCTGAGATTGTGAAAGTTGCTAAGCAAATGTGAATTTTCCATTTTATTATACAGTGTTACTATTTTGTTTAGCTAAAACAGAATTTGTAATGCTTAGAACTATGTGCGTAAGAAATCCAGCTTCAACATTCAAACTAAGATCTCACAACTATAAGGCAAAGCTTCAATGTGCAAAGAAATGATGTTTGTAGCATATCAAGTAGTCAAGCCTTTGAGCACAGAAAGCGGTATGTTGCTCAAATTTTAACAAGTTTAACACACCCAACAGTAGAATGAAATGCAAGTTGCAGCCACAATTGTTCCAATCATATAGAGCTCCTACAATAAAAACAAGCAGATAGCACATCCCTCAGCATCTGATAAGAGCTGGGTTAGCCTTTCAAGCCTAGGCCACTCTGTAAACACAAAACTGGAAGATAAGTCCCTTAATATGATTAGGATGTGAGCTTTTATATCCCCAACTGACAGAAGCTAGACTATGAGGGTAATGGGGAGGGGAGAAGGGGTGAGGGGCAGTTCAAATGAAACAGGGGGTTTATCTGCATCTTTTGCATTCTAATCTGTTTGACTGCAATTCAAAATTGTAGGCGGCAAAGACACTCATCCCAAACTGGTGGTAGGGTTGCCAACTTCAGTTAAATGTATTCATGGAGGTTTCATCACATGACTCCAGCCATTAGTCAGCCAACACGTCCATCCTTTTGATACACTGCCTTCCTACGCCAATCAGAAAGCAATAAGACATGTTACCCAATTGGCTGATGCTTGACTGTCAGCCAAACAGCCCTTTTTTTCCCATTTTCGAAATAATTATGTGATAATTTGAGGTGCAATACACCTTTAAGAGAATGTGAGCAGATTGGCCACTTGATTGTATTACCCAACTGCTGTGTAGCACGGGCTACAATGTTAATCAGTAGTTTAGAATAGGGTCTGGTTGGAGAAGCACTCATTGTGTTCGTGCTCTGTTACTTGTGTTAATAAATAGCTCATCTTACATTGGTCTCTGAATCTGCAGTATATTGTTTACCAACCAGTAGATAGGTGTGCAACCATGTTCACTGAGCAAAGTGACTCAACAGACAATTTATAACTGGTAAAGAGAAATGTTCAAAGACAAACAATCTTTTTTAATGTCTCAGTGATTTTTCTCCAGGGTTGCACACAGCAGTCTCTTGGAGATTGATCTTCAATTCCTAAAGACTCCAAGCCAATCCCAGAGGGTTGACAACCCTAGCTGGTGGGATGGCCGTTAAATGTGCAGATTGGGCTCCAGTTATGTTTTTGTGGCCTATTCAGCCGCTTTAATCTAAGGTCTGAATGGTGGAGAAGAGGTGGCTTCCCCACCAGGCCAAACAGCAAGAGCCTACCTGCTCTACTGGAAAGCGGGTCTTATCCCAGGAGACTGGAGGTGTCAGCAGCAACCTGTCACGAGAGCTTGAAGCTCCTAGGGCACTGGTCCTGAGACATGATGAGATAGCTGATCCTTTGCCTGTAGACCTTGTGTTTGGGTCTCACTTCTTTCCAGTTGGATCTCAGTGTCCATCCCATCTGCCCTGTGGAGGGACATGCAGCAGGGAAGAAGACTGCTGCTGCTGCCACTGCGGCTGCTGGAATGTTGGTAGTAGTGCAGCTTCTGCTGTTGCCAGAAGGGGGGCAGGAAGATATGTTTAAAAACAAACAAAAAAAAAATCCTTGTGGACCAGGAGGAGCAGGCCCACAAGAACCTGAAAAAGAGAACAGACCAACTTAAATTTTTATCAAGTGCACACAACTTTTTGAGAGTAGTCTTTGCACAAAACTACTATTCCTGTGCAACACAATTGGTGGGAAACCACAAGGGCAGATCAATGTTTCAGGCAGTTGAGGTTTTTACATTACCATTGATCACATTGTGAACAACCTCTAACAGGTATTTTATCTCATTCAATTCAAAATAGACACTTGCTGCAGCTCTCACTTGGCAACATTTTAAAACTATCTGTCATAAAATGACTGGGATTTCATCATCTTTGCTTTCACTAATTGACCAGGTGAACAGATTGGTAAATTGCTGGTGAAATCAAGTTTCCAACTTACCAACATATAACGAAAGCACTAATTGATCAGGAAGCAGTAGCAGATGCCAATGTGCATCCACTGCAATTTAGAGTAGCAAAAGTAAGGCTGGGTAGTGCAAGGGTGCCAGCAGAACCAACATTAACTGGCACAATCAGTAAGATCACGACCTGCCACTGCAGGCCCAATACTAGCAGAAATTGTGTATTGGGGCTGCTGTAATTTTGCCCAGGCCAAATATCCAATGCTAGTAATTGTTGTTATCAATATATATATATGTATATATATATATATATATATATAAATAAAGGTAATAACCCCAAATAAACCATCTAGCAGTAATCATAGAGAAGCAAAGTGCTGCAGATGCTAGACATCTGAAATAAAACAGATGATGATGGAAATACTCAGCAAGCCAGCCAACATATATGGAGAGAGAAATAGAGTTAATGGGCAGAATTTCCACCACTTAGTCCCTGCCGGAGTTTCATTAGCATCCCATCTCCAGGCTCCCCACCAATTAGGGAGGGCAGGCGGGATGATGTGTCCATTCTGTCAAAGGAAAGATTTCTAATTAAAGGCACCATGGCAATGCTCACTTGCATTTGGATTTTTGAAGCTGCAGCAACCTCAGAAATGGAGAGACCAGGAAAAGCTGCTCCCTCACTCTTATCTGGAGGCCCTGCTGTAGGTTCTGAGAGGCTGCAGTGAGGTGACTTCTCCCAAGGACAGGAAGAAGAGGGCAACCTTTCAACCAAGTAGGGATGGATGGAAATGGCTGACAAAGTCAGCAGCAGGAGTGCGCACCCTCCAGCCTCGAGACAGAGCACCAAGAGGATCCAAAAGGACAGGAAAGGTGAGTGATATAACACTTTCAGGTGCCAATCCCCACACACTGACTGTCCCAGCATCCTCTTGCACAGCACTGCTCAGGAAAACATACTTTGCAGCTCCACTCATTCCTGTCTCTGCAGGCACCTCACATTTTCATCTGGGCAGCCAGGACTCACATTTATCCTCAGCCTGTTGCCCTCTCACACCCTTGCCTCAGTGACCTTCCACAAGTGGGCTCCTTCCCTCTTCTCCATATAAACATTACTACCACTCCCTCTTCCCTGTTTTCTCTTCTTGCAGGTGAAGAGAGCACACAACTTGGCGAGAGGCTGGAACCCGGGGTGGGTTGGCAGAGACCCAGTGTGGGTTGGCAGGGACCTGGAATGGGTCGGCAGGGACACTGCGTAGGTTAGCAGGGACCCGAGGTGGGTGGGCAGGGACCCGGGGTGGGTTGGCGGGGACAGGTGTGGGTTGGCGGGGACTCGGGGTGGGTCGGCAGGGACCCTGCGGAGGTTAGCAGGGACACCGGGTGGGTTGGTAGTGACCCAGAGTGGGTTGGCAGGGACCCAGTGTGGGTTGGCAGGGACCCTGCGTAGGTTATCAGGGACCTGGGGTGGGTTGGCAGAGACCCGGGGTAGGTTGGCGGGGGGGAAGGTGGGGGTGTTGCTGGTGGGGGTGAGTGGGGTGAGTGGGCTGGCCCTCCAGTGAAGTCCATATTGCTTGCTATTGGCAATGCATGCCTGCCTGCTCTACTGGGAAGGGCATCTTTTTCCAGGAGACTGAAGATGTTAACAGTGACTGCCATGACAGCCTAAACCTCCGAAGGCACTGATGCTCTGACATGTCAAGAGAGTTGATTCTCTGCCTGCAGACCCTGCATTGGGATCTCCCCTCCTTCTAGTTGGATGTCAGTGTCAATTCCATTTGACCAGTGGAGTTACATGCGATTGAGGAGAAGGCAGCAGCTGCTGCTGCTGGTGTTGCTCCAGTTACCGCTGGAACGTTGGCAGTAGTGTTTAAGTTGCTTCCATACTGTGTTGAAGGTCAGCAGCAGTATCATGCAGCTGAAGGCAAGTCAAGTGTTAGACTGGTGAAGTGTCTTTCAAGACATTGACAACCACCTGTCAAGCAGTGATAGCACTCACTGAGGGAAGTACTTTGAAAAGCAACTTCTCACCTGGACATAGCTGAAGCTCTTCAGTGTAACTGATCAAAGCCCTCTCAGCTTGTCAATTTTACTCAATGAGTTCTTTCCATATGTACAGTCACCTTGGTAACCCTGGCAAGGTGCAGACACAGTGTGGAACCCATGCGCTCTTGGGAAAGAAGGAATCAATGGTTAAAAAAACTCTTAATTGCCATCTAATTGACTCAATTATTTTGCTACCAAATCTACGGGGGTTTCCCATTGGACTCAGAACCCTGGGAAAGACAGAAGAGGATGGGATGACATTGGGATCCTGACCCAATGTCAATTTTGGGGACTTTCCCACCCGCATGCTCCTCTGTTCTAAGGAAAACAACCCCAGCCTTTCCTCGTAGCTGCAACTTTCAAGACTTGGCAACATTCTTATAAATCTCCTCTGCACTCCCTCCAGAGCAATCATGTCCTTCCTGTAAGGTGGTGACCAGAACAGTACACAAAATTCCAGCTGTCGCCTAACCAGCATTTTATACAGTTCCATCATTACATCCCTGCTTTTGTATTCAATACCTCACCCAATAAAGGAAAGCATTCTATATGCTTTCTTTACTCACCTTATCCACCTGTCCTACCACCTTTACCTTCACTTGAACGTTACTGCCACTTTGGAGGTGGCATCAGCAGGGAACTGGATATTAATAGGTTCATTTGATCTGTGCCACTGGTAAGAATCAAGTTAAATGAGAATATGATATTACAGCTTCAGGCTTTATGTAAAAAATTATTTCTGCAATCAGCACCAAAGATCAGTCCCATAAGCAAGCTCTCACTTGATACAAACCTGAAAATGATTTTATCTGCATTATACATGGTAATATAGTGTTACAAAGGGTTGAACAGAAAACCCTAGACACTTCAATGGCTTTCTCAAATTGACACAAATTCCCTCATGTTCTCCTCATCTTTGGATAGCAGAAGTGTAAACAACTTCAGACTGTGTGGTGCAAGGTACAAACTATAATTATGGTTTATTAAATTTCAGTTAATCACAGAATATCTGAGTTACACTGCCTTAGGAATAAAAAAAAACAACAAAATCATTAAGTAGAATCATAGAATGGTTACAACAAAGAAGGAAGACATTTGGCCCATTGTGTCTGTGTTAGGCCTAATAAAGGAGCAAATCAGCTGGTGCCACTCCCCTACCTTTTCTCCATAGTCATGCAAATGTTTCCTTTTCACAGTCAGGAGCCATACTGAGCACATAGAAGAATGGTTGTGGTTGTTGGAGGTCAATTACTCAGTTCCAGGACATCATTGAAGGATTTCTTCAGGGTAGTTTCCTAGGCCCAGCCATCTTCAGCTGCTTCATCAATGACCTTCCTTCCATCATAAGGTCTGAAGTGGGGATGTTCGCTGATGATTGCACAATGTTCAGCACCATTCGTGACTCCTCAGATCCTGAAGCAATCCATGTCCAAATGCGGAAAGATCAAGACAACACCCAGGTTTGGGCTGACAAGCGGCAAGTAGCATTCATGCCATACAAGTGCTGGGCAATGACCATCTCCAACAACAGAGAATCTAACCATCGCCCCTTGATGTTCAGTGGCATTACCATCACTGAATCCCCAACTACCAACATTCTGGGGGTTACAAATGTCCAGAAACTGAACCGGACTAGCCATAAAAATACTATGGTTACAAGGGCAGATCAGAGGCTAGGAATCCTGCAGCGAATAACTCACCTCCTGACTCCCCAAAGCCTGTCCATCATCTACAAGGCACAGGTCACGAGTGTGATGGAATGTTCTCCACTTGCCTGGATGAGTGCAGCTCTAACAACACTCAATAAGCTTGACAACATCTAGGACAAAGCAGCCCGCTTGATTGGCACCCCATCCACAAACATTCAATCCCTCCACCATCGACACACAGTAGCAGAGGTGTGTGCCACCTACAAGATGCACTGCAGGAACTCACCAAAGGCTCCTGAGATTCACGGCCGTTACCATCTAGAAGACAAGGGCAGCAAACACATGGCAACACCACCACCTGGAAGTTTCCCTCCAAGCCACTCACTCTCCTGATTTCGAAATATATCGCCATTCCTTCACTGTCGCTGGGTCAAAATCCTGGAACTCCCTTTCTAACAGCACTGTGGGTATACCTACATCATAGGGACTGCAGCGGTTCAAGAAGACAGCTCACTACTACCTTCTCAAGGGCAATTGGGGATGGGCAATAAATGCTGGCCTAGCCAGCGATGCCACCTTCCATAAATGAATAAAAAAAAAAACAATAATTCAATTCACATCTGAAAGCCTCCACTGAACCTGTCTCCACCATATGCACAGGCAACGCATTCCAGATCCTAACCACTTGCTGCATGAAAAAATCTTCCATGTGTCACCATTGCTTCTTTTGCCAATTATCTTAAATCTGTGCCCTGTGCTTCTCAATTCTTGCACCAATGTGAACAGTATCTCCCTATCTACTCTGTCCAGACCCCTCATGATTTTGAACATCTTTATCAAGTCTCCACGCAACCTTTTCTTCTACAATCTCTCTATGTAATTGAAGTTCCTCATCCCAGGAATCATTGTCATTAATCTTTTCTGCACCCTAATGCCTTCATGTCTTTCCTAAGGCGTGGGGCCCAGATTTGGTCACAATCCTCCAGCTGAGGTGAAACCAATGGTTTATACAGGTTTAACTTCCATGCTTTTGCACTCTATGCCCGATCTGATAAAGCCCAGGATACTGTATGTTTTATTAACCGCACTCCTAACCTGTCCTACAACCTTTAGTGACTTATGCACAGTTACACCCAGATCCCTCTGCTCCTGCACCCCCTTTAGAATTTTACCCTTTATTTCATATTTTCTCACTGCACTTTTTCCACCAAAATGAATCACTTCATACTTCTCTGCATTAAATTTCATCTGTCACTTGTCCGCCCATTCCACCAACCTGTCCTTTTTCAAGTCCTACACTATCCTCCTCATGGTTGACAATGCTTCCAAGTTTTGTATCACCTGCAAATTTTGAAATTGTGCCCTGTACATCAAGGTCTATGTCATTAATATAAATGAGTAACAGCAGGGGTCCTAACACCAGTCCCTGGTGAACTCCACTATAAATCTTTCCCTAGTCCAAAAAAACCATTGTTTATCATAACTCTTCACTTCCTGTTGTTCAGCCAATTTTGTATCCATGTTGCAACTATCCCTTTTATTCCATGAGCTTTAACTTTGCTCACAAATACGTTGTGTGGCACTTTATCTAATGCTTTTTGAAAGCCCCTCTACACCATATTAACAACATTACCCTCATCAACCCTCTCTGTTACTTCAACAAAAAACTCAAGCAAGTTAGTTAAGCATCAGTTTCCCTTAACAAATCCATGCTGTCTTTCTTTAATTAACCCACATTTGTCCAAGTGGCTATTAATTTTGTGCTGAATCATTGTTTCTAAAAGCTTTCCCACCACCGAGGTTAAACTGGCTGGCCTGAAGTTGGTGGGTTATCTATTTTGAACAAGGGTGTAACATTTGCATTTCTCCAGTCCTCTGGCATCACAGCTGAATTGAAAAAGGATTGAAAAATTATAGCCAGTGACTCCACAATTTCCACTGTCACTTCCTTTAGTATCCTTGGATGCATCTCATCCAGTCCTGGTGCCTTTTCAACTTTAAATTCTGACAGCCTATCTAATATATCATCCTTATTAATTTTAAACCCTTCAAGTGTCTGAACTACCTCCTCTTCCTCCATGACCCAGGCAGCATCTTCTTCCTTGGCAGATGGATGCAAATATACTTCTTCTGCTTCATCTTACTCTCCATCTCTTTCATCATCCAAGGAGATCTTGCTTTATTTGCCCTACCTTTCCCCTTCATGAAGATAAACCTTGACTGTAGTTAAACTATTTCTTCTTTAAAGGCAGTTCATTGTTCAGTTACAGTTTTGCCTGCTAATCTTTGATTCCAATTTACCTGGACCAGATCCATTCTTACCCCATTGAAGTTGGCTTTCTTCCAATTAATTATTCTATCTCAGGATTGCTCCTTGTCCTTTTCCACAGTCAACCTAATCCGTATGATACAATGATCACTGTTGCCTAAATGTTCCCCTACTGACACTTAATCCACATGGTCCATCTCATTCCCAAGAACCAGGTCCAACAATGCCTTTTTTCTTGTTGGACTGTAGAAAATTCTCCAGAACACACATTAGGAACTCTTGCCCCTCTCTTCCTTTTACACTACTATTACCCCAGTCAATATTTGGATAATTAAAGTCCCCCATTATAACTACTCTACAATTTCTATGTCATTTCCTTGCAAATCTGTTCCTCTACATCATCAAGTTGTTGGTCCATAGACGACACTGAGTAATGTAAATTGCAACTTTTTTGTTCCTTAGATCTAATCAAATAGGTTCTGCCCTTGACCCATCTGAGATATCATCTCTCTCTAGCAATGCAATGTTCTCCTTAATCAAATCTGCACCCTCCACCACTCCTCCTTCCACTCCTTTATGTTTCCAGGGATATTTATTACCCAAGCCTGCCCTGCTTTGAGCCAGGTGCCTGTTATTACTACAACATATATTTCCACGCGGCTATTTGTACCTGCAACTCTTCCATCTCATTTAGCACGCTCCACACATTCACAGACATGCACTGTAACCCTAATTTAGATTATTTTACAATCCCTTTTATGGTGAACCCACCTAATACCTTATTATTTCCTACTGTAGTAGTATCTGTCTTTCCCAATATTCTTAGCACCTTGATACCCATCGGTAGTATTACATTCTGGGTCCACATTCCTGTCAAGTTAATTTTACACCCTCCTTATAGCACTAACATATGTTGTCTGTGTTTCTGTTTTGTCATATTCTTATTTATTGTTCTTATTCTGACTCCTTTTCTCCATCATTTCTAATATTTCATCGGTCATCACTCTTGAGGTTTCCTCTTCTTTTCAGTTACTGACTTACTGCCTGTTTCATGTTTTCTTTCAACTTTTCCCAAAGCCTTCTTGCCAGTTCCCCCTCATTATCTTGATCTATCACTTCTTGAAGTAAAGCTTCATACTTGTTAGTAACCTCCACAGCATCACATCTTCCTCTCTCAGACTGTCTATGTGGGCTTGGATAAGCTGAATGCATCCGAGTTGTGGACATATAGGAGGATGTTTCACGTGTCCAGCTACCTGCTGGTGTTCGCTTTCAGATGTCCATCTGAGTTGAGCTGCATCTCCGCCCACCCACTGATCACACTCCCATGCTGCACCTGTGCCCATCCAACATGAGGCTCCGCTTACTTTTGAATGGGAAAAATGGTAGTTGTCACATTTCTGCTCAGCTCCCCATCCTTTCCCCTCCCCCAGTCACTCATGTCCTTTCACTCATCACTGCTGACTCCCCTAATCACCTTCCACCTGCCACCGTCACCTACCAACCAGAACCCTTTTCTTTCCAGGATGTCCAGGTGAATGTGTACTTTCCCTACTTTCCTGAGAATCCCGCCTCCATCCACATTGACCTCCCCAACCTCCTCCTTCCCACATCCAGGGTCAGTGTCTGCTTTCAAGTCCCCACCAACTCCTTCCACCACTACCCTCCCACCCTTCCAGCTCAATCTGCCCCCCTCACACTCAACATTTCCTCTGACTATGCCCACCCTCAATTCGCTCCCCAGGACCCCTCACCAGGACATCCATCCCTTACTCCCTCCTCCACCCTTACTCCGTCCCCCTGAGCTCCTTCCTCCCCTCGAAGCCCTTCCCCCTCCAAGTTTTTTCCCCCTCTGAACTCCTTCCTCCCCCAGAATCTTTCCCCCTTCAAACTCTTTCCTCCCCCTGAACTCCTTCCTCACCCCAAAGTTCTTCCCCCCACCGAACTCCTTCCCTTATACCTTCCTACCCCCTTACACCTAACTCCCCAGTTGCCACATTCTTTCCTGTTACACCCTCCGCCCCCTGTACTCCCTCCTCCCTCATCCCCCACACCACCCCCCAACCCCTTGGTACACCTTCCAGTCAAACCTAGACATTCCTCTCCCCCACCTTGCCAATCTTATGTAGCAGCCCATGGCCAAGACCGTGATGTCCCAAAGTAGGCCCGAGATATCAATGGAGTCCTCTTACCTCCTGAGAGCTGCTTCATGGTGGAGCCATGTCCATGAGAATCCACCCAGCCTGTGATGAACGTGTTTCCCCAGGGTCCGGTAGCGGTAGGGCTCCAGCATCTTCTGCTCCAGGAATGTCTACGATCTGAGCAAGGCCTTAACAGTAAGTCCCAACTTCTGCAAGTCACACTTGTCCAGATGCGTTCTAGACTGGCGTGTTTTCCACCGGTTTAACAATTAACCTGGCGTGGGGAATGCAAAGCAGGTTCACACCGGCCTCCAGCGGGACTGATGTTCCGCCATGGCGGACACCATAAGATACCGCACTGTGCTTTCACACCGGCATTAAACCAATTTTTGGCCTTCTCGCTATATTGTCCCCCTCCGCCTGCCATGACGCCTGACACCAACTGGGCTGCAAATTCCAGCCATAGACTAAATATAGCAGTTTCTTCATAATGAGGCATTTCTTTTGCTTTGCCAAATAGAGAAGGATCAGGTTGCACTGAGCAGGGTTGTTGACAGTTTTTAAAAGAGCTAAGAGAAGAGGGCACAGAACGACTATAAGACTAACCTCTAGTGGCAGAGGCTTGAGTTATGAGAATACATGGGAAAAATCTGGCACTTTTAGCCATGCAAGAATGTATCTGAAAACGGACCACAGAGATATACAAGACAGCAAAAGGCTTATAAAAAAAGCTGTCACTGTCCAGCAAATTGAACAGTGTTAGAGAAAAAGATAAAGCTTATAATTATATAGGGCCTTTCATGCCCTCAGGATGTCCCGAAGCAAATCACTGTCAACAAATTCCTTTTGCAGTGCAGGCATTCTCATTTTGTTAAAAACAAAAAAACTGCGGATGCTGGAAATCCAAAACAAAAACAGAATTACCTGGAAAAACTCAGCAGGTCTGGCAGCATCGGCGGAGAAGAAAAGAGTTGACGTTTCGAGTCCTCATGACCCTTCAACAGAACTGTTCTGTTCTGTTGAAGGGTCATGAGGACTCGAAACGTCAACTCTTTTCTTCTCCGCCGATGCTGCCAGACCTGCTGAGTTTTTCCAGGTAATTCTATTCTCATTTTGTAGGCCAACTCAGCGGCCAATTTGCACACAGCTTTCCTACAAACTGCATTAAGACAAATGGCCTGTTAGTTTATTTTGATATTGTTGGTTGAGGAATGCGCATTGGCCAGGGCATCATTTTTCATAAGAACATAAGAGATAGGAGCAGGAGGAGGCTATTTGATTCCTCAATCCTGCTCCACCATTCAATAAGATCCTGGGCGGTCGTCTACCTCACCTACTCTTTGCTTCACCATCCCTTTTGTTAAGTGTATGTTAATTATGTATTGAATTATATTCAGGTGGGGATGGGCATCAGCTGGGGATTCACCATTTGTCATGACTCAGTGGGGATAGTGCACTGTAATATCAAGTCCCACTGTTCCCCAAGCCAAAAGTTTGATCAAACCACCAGTTACCCCAACTTTACCAAACTATTTAATTTAGGTTAACAGAATAAAAGCACCATGTTTGTAAACTTAATAAGTAAATAACTGTTCATTGAACAAATTATCTTTAACTAGTGGCAAAAGAAAGAAATATGAACTGCTAACTTCTAACTTTATAACTTAAACTCTACCCCTTCTTAAACCCCTATACACAAACACACACACGACACACAAAACATTGATTTTAAGGGTGAGATAAAACAGTTCAATAACACCAAGCCAGAGTACAGGATCAGATGGGTTGATTTTGATTGATGTTCCGAATTCCTTGAAGTTTGTTGTTGATGAAATGAGGTGGTCTCCCAGCACTTTCAGTCTGGGTTCATTAGTTGAAAAACTTGCTTTTCAATGTCTCTACTAGTGATTTTTCCCCTTCTTGACAGGAATTTTCAGAGAAAGCAGCTTACAGAGATCTGAGGAATAACCAGCTAGCTACTATGGCAGAACTACTGGAATCTTACAAAACACAGTAGAGGAAGGTTATAGGTCTTCCATCTTTGCAGGCTTGTGGCTGTACCACACAAAACCCTGGTCAGGAGCCAACTATAATGCTGTCATCAGGCAGTTCCCCTTAGTCTAGGATCTCTTTCTGGCACAATCCTGTTCATTTATGGCACACTCTGTTCCAGGATAGCAACATTGTAGATATTCCTCATCCTGTCCCAGAGAACGTGTCTTTCAACTGCAACCATGGTAGTTTTTAAAGCCACAGTCCAAGAAAAATAAAAATAGGTTCTTTACATACCTCCACCCTTAAAAAGGATGAAATGCCATTTAAAAATGTGTTTCATCACAAGGTATGTGACACATGGACAACAAAACATGAGACTTACATGCATTCATTCTTCCTTCTCCCCTATACTTATTTCAGTAATTTACACCTGGGACAATACAACCGCAATCACATTATCTTTACCAGCAATGTGAACAATCTTTACATTGAATAGTTGAAACAATAGACTTCATCTAAACAGTCTCGCATTTCAAGTTTCAAACTTCTCAATGAGCACCAGTGGATTAGGGTCAGTGTAGATTTGTGTATTGTTGTTATCATGTCGAACATAAACTTCAAAGTGTTGAAGAGGCAACAACAATGCTAGAGTTTATTTTTCTACATCTGATATTGACTTAGCTTCTTGGAAAAGTACCTCCCCACCTCCACCTCCCTCCCTCGACTTCTCTATCCCTTTCCTTGCTTTTGGATTTTGCTCTTTTGTTCTTGATCTTTACTCTTGCCCTGTTCTGCATCATTACTATTGGGTTTAACCCAGTTTTCTTTGCGTTTTTGTTCCCTGCCTCTGTTTCTTGAGTTTGCATGTTTTTCTCCAGTAGATTCACTGGGAGAATCTCGGTAGCAAATAGTAAGAAATGTAATCCTTTGTCCCACTCCTTTGGGTATTCATGGGCAATAGGTCTTAATCATGGTTTTGAGAGTCTGATGATATCTCTAAAGCTCCCTGTGTCTGTGGGTGATAGGCGATAGACTTTAGCTGTTTGATACTCAAACTGCTGATTATGCCCTGGAAAATTTTAGACGTGAAGTTAGAACCTTGATCAGGTTGTATTTCAATTGGTAGGCCATAATGAGTGAAAAATTAAGTTAACTTTTCCACTACCGTAGCTGTAATTGTCCTTAAAGGAATAGCTTCTGGAAATCGGGTTGTCATATTCATGATTGTAAGGATATATTGATATCCTGCTTTTGTTTTGGGTAATGGTCCTGCACAATCTACTAATATTCAACTGAATGGTTCTTCAAAGACTGGTATGAGTATTAAAGGTGCTGGTTTGATTACATGTTGAGGTTTACCTACTATCTGATATGTATGACACATCCTTATGGACTACATATGCACTACATCCTTAGGAAGTCTTGGCCAGGTAAAATGCCTGTTTATTGATGCTTGGGTTTTCCCTATTGCTACATGTCCTGTCATAGGGATTTCATGTGCTACTCACAGTATCTCCTTATGATATTTGGGCGCTACCACTATCTGATGAACAACCAAAAATTCTTCATCCGCAGATCTGCCAGGGTGTCTCCACTTCCTCATCAGAACTCCGTTCTTAATGTAATAGCACTCTGAACTCCTTCAGCCTCAGCTTCAGTGTGAGCTAACTGTGATAACTTGTTTAACTCTGGATCTGCTTTCTGAGCTTCAATTAATGAACACATGCCAAACACTTGCTTTGAATTATCCTCATCCCTTAAAGAAAGTTGCAGCTACTCTAACATCTGTTCGTGGTATTACTTTGACGTCTGGTGATAGACTTTGTTTAATCATTGCTCTCATCACCACATACAATGGAAAAACACCAGGAACTTGTTCTTGTAACTGCTCCATCTCTTTATCCTCTCCCGAATTTTCTGTAATTATGGGCAAAGCTATAACCTTCACTCCTGCCAAATCATTCCCCAGGAGTAAATTAGCTGCATCCATGAGTAATCTCTTAACCACTGCTACAACCACTGATCTAGATGACAAATCATATTCCAATTGCACTTTGTACAATGGGGCCAGGATATACTCTCCATGTATCCCATTTACTAATACTTTAGCTATCGTTGAACTTTCTGGAGGGAAAACTAGGTCCTTCTCCAGCAAAAGAGTAGCTCCTGTGTCCCTTAATACAGTTATGGGCTTAGCTGCAACATTTGATGAAAAAGGGGTTATCTTTCCTTTAGACAAAAACCCTTTATATCTCTCATCTACCTTACCTGCGTCCAAAGCAGTGTTTACCTCCAGACCCTTATTTGTAGTTAAAGCTACAATTTGGTCTGTAGCATTTTCTTTTTGAGATTCCTTTCTCGACTCACTCTTACAAACTCCAGTAAGTCCCATGGGCTTCCCTCATAACTTCCAGCATTCTGAATGAATGTGTCGCACTTTATTACAATGGAAACACTTAGGCCTTCGAGTTTCACCTCCACCCTCAGTACCTTCCTTCCTGATCTGGGGAGATCTCAAGGTATCCCCAACTATCCATTCTTTACCCTGGCTACTTGTCTTCCTTCCACTCTCCCATTTTCTATCCTTTTCAAATTTATGCAGGTGATGGAAAAAAGGTTTAGTTTTATGGATCAGCTCATAATCGTCAGCCATTACTGCTGCCTGTCTAGCAGTTGCAACCCTTTGGTTCTTATTACAGAAGGTAGTGGTTTTTTTAATTCTTCCAAGAGAATGGTCTCTCTGAGAACTTCATAGGTAGTTCCAACTTCTAATGCTCGTATCAACTTGTCAAAACTATTTTGCTTAAGCCTTTCAAATTCAATGTAAGTTTGCCCAGGCTGTTTGCTTAGATTTTGAAACTTTTGTCTATATGCTTCAGGGACCAACTCATATGCACTTAAAATGGCCTTTTTCATCATATCATAATCCCTGGAAACCTCCTCTGACAGTGAAGCATAAATTTCCTGTGCTCTACCTGTCAATTTGCTCTTCATGGGCAATGTCTAGTTTTTCTTTGGCCAGTTCATTTGTTTGGCTATCTTCTCAAATGAAATCAGGAATACTTCAACAACTTTTTCTTCAAATTTTGGAAGAACTTGTACAAATTTAAACATCTTCCCAGTGGATTCTGATCTGGACATAAGTCCTGCCTCACCTCCTGATGTCTCTTTTTTAACTGCCAGCATTTTAAGCTAGTATTCCCTTTCTTTATCCTTCTCTCCTGCCTGGAATTCCCTGTCTCACTTCTTCTCTCTTTCCTCCTTTTCTAACCTTGCCATTCCTAATACCCTTTGGAATGCTCTTTCTCTTTCTGCTGCCGCTAATTCCAATTTTTTTTATTTGAAACTGAATTTGAGCCCATTCCAATGATTCACCCCTTGGAGAACTCGGACTCACAGGTATTCCTTCCAGTTTTAAATGCTGTGCTATCTCTTTGATTATCTCTGCTTTCCTAGCTTTGGCAGGCAATCCTATTCTTCATTTACTTGCCAATTCGATCAACCTGACTTTTGCGATCCCTTGTAAAATTGTCAGGAACATCGCTTCCACTTGCAGGAAAGCTTTAGCAGTTTCCAGTGCTATTTTTGACAGTACAAACCTGGTGTTTCTTTTTAGCTTTTATTACTCACTAAATCTACACCCAAATCATCATTGTCTTTTGTTCCAAAATATCCTGAACCCAAGCCCCCAAACTTTATCATGACTCACTGGGGAAAGTGCGCTGTAATATCAAGCCCCACTGTTCCCCAAGCCGCGACAAAGATGAAAAGTTTGCCCAAACCACCAGATTGCCCCAATTCTACCAAACTGTTTAATTTAGGCTAACAGAATACGAGCACCAGGTCTGTAATCTTAATAAGTAAATAACTGTTTATTGAACAAATGGTCTTTAGCTAGTGGCAAAAGAAAGAAACGTGAACTGCTAACTTCTAACTCTATAACTTAAACTCTACCCCTTCTTAAACCCCTATACACAAACACACACACACAAACATATAAGACACACAAAACATGAATTTTAAGGGTGAGATAAAACAGCTCAATAGCACCAACCTGGGATACTGGATCAGGTGCGTTGATTTTGAGTGATGTATTCCAAATTCCTTGAAGTTTGTTGTTGATGACAAAAAGTGGTCTCCCAGCGCTTTCAGTCTGCTTTCGCTGATTGAAAGATTTGTTTTTCAATGTCTCTACTGGTAATTTTTCCCTTTTACCTCTTGACAAGGGTTTTCAGAGGAAGCAGGTTACAGAAATCGGAGGAATAGCCAGCTCGCTACTATAGCAGGATTACTGGAATCTTACAAACACAGAAGAGAAAGGCTTTAGGTCTTCCCTCTTTGCAGGCTACTAGCTGTACTGCCTGCACTGTTACCACACAAAACCCTGGTCATCTGGTCAGGAGCCAATTATAATGCTGCCATCAGGCAGTTCCCCTTAGTCCAGGATTCCTTTCCGATACCATCCTGTTCATTTATGGCACACTCTGTTCCAGGATAGTTATTCCTTCTCCTGTTCCAGAGAACACGTTTTTCAACTGCAGCCATGGTAGTTTTTAAAGCCACAGTCCAATTCTATAGTCAAAGTCGAAGAAAAAGAAAAATAGG
The DNA here is from genome assembly GCF_017639515.1 of Carcharodon carcharias. Classification (NCBI taxonomy): domain Eukaryota; kingdom Metazoa; phylum Chordata; class Chondrichthyes; order Lamniformes; family Lamnidae; genus Carcharodon; species Carcharodon carcharias. The sequence continues at coordinate 59,021,076 of NC_054473.1, forward strand.
TTCTTTACACTGTGCTCTTATTTGTATTATATATATATATAGGAGGTGCACAATATGTAATACGTGTCTTTGTAAATAAAAGCTTTTAAGTATGTACAGATTAAGCTCCAGTGCTATCCTTATTTAAACACTAATGCCCATTTCTATTTGTTCCATTAGTATCCAAACTCTGACTCAAAACGACTGAGCATCCAGTACTCTCTGAGGTACAGAACTCTGAAGGTTCACAATCATTTGACTGAAGAAATTTCCCCCCAGTCCTAAATGGCTGACCCCTCTTTCTGAGACTGTGCCCCCTAATTCTAAATCCTCCAGCTGCAGGAAAAGCCCTCCTGTCAAGCCCATTAGGAATTTTATGTTTCAATAAGATCACCTCATTCTTCTAAATCAGGACTAGGGAACATAGGGACCATGGGCCAGATCCGGCCCATTGCTCAATTGCATCCAGCTTGTAGCAAGATTTCTAAAAATATAGACCTATGACAGTAGCGTCTTCAAAATAGCATTTATCATCATCGTTACAAATTTGCTTTGGAAAGAAGTGTCAGCTAAGTTACTATAATAATATTTAACAATATGGCATTCAAATTCAGCCATCGCATTAAAACAGCATGTGGGTTAATCCTTTCTGATTTATCTCTAAAACATCTAAATTAAGTTGATTTTTATGTGTATATGGCCCGTGATTGATTTTCTCTATGTGTAAAGGACATGTGATAAGAAAAATTTCCCCACCCCTGTTCTAAACACTAGGAAATATAGGCCTAGTTTACTCAATTTCACCTCATTGGATGATCCCTTCATCCCAGGAGTCAGTTTGGTGAGCCTTTGTTGCACTTGCTCTAAGGCAAAGGTAGCCTTTCTTTGGTAAAGGAAGACTGCACAGTACTCTCGTTGTGATCTCACCAAGGCTCTATGTACTTACAGGAAAAATTCTTTACTTTTATACTCCAAAACCTTTACAATAAAGGTTGACATACTATTGACTTTCTTAATTGCTTGTTGTACCTCCATATGCAAGGACAGCCGGATCCCTGTTCCGCCGATGTTGCCAGACCTGCTGAGTTTTTCCAGGTATTTCTGTTTTTATTTTGGATTTCCAGCAGTTTTTTGCTTTTATTTTTTTTTACCCCTCATCTAAGTCATTGCTATAGACTGTAAATAGCTGAGACCCAAGATCCTCACTATAGCCATTAGTTAAATCTGATAACCTAAAAATTACACACTATTACTGTTCTATTTTCTGTCCATTAACGAATCCTCAATCTGTCCAAATATTTTACCCCAAATCACACAAGGCCTAGTTTTGTGCAATATCTTTCTACACCGCACTTTATCAAATGCTTTTTGATAATCCAAATACCTTACATTCACTGGTTCTTCTTTATCCATCATACTAGTTACTTCCTCAAAACACTCAACAGATTTGTCAAACATGATTTACCTTTCACAAACCTGCACTGAGTCTGCTAAATCATATTATTTTTAAGCGTTCTGTTATGAAGACCCTGATAAATTCGAGCTTTCAGTAGGTACTGATGTCAGGCTAACTGGCCTACAGTTCCCTGTTTTCTCTCTCCCTCCTTTCTTAAATAGCAAATTTACAATACAATGTTCCTTGGGAACTGTTCTAGAGTCTGGGAAAGTCTGGAAGATCAAAACTAGTGCATCTACTATCTCTGCAGCTGCCTCTTATATCAAGGGTGTAAGTCATCAGGTCTGGGAGATTTGTTGGCTTTTAGTCTCATTAATTTCTCCAGTACTATTTCTTTATTGATATTAATATCTGTAAGCTCCTCATTTTCACTAGACCCTTTGTTTTTTTTTACTATTTCTAAATGTTTTCTGTTTCCTTTATTGTGAAGACAGATATAGTATTTGGTCAATGTCTCTGCTATTTCCTTCTGCCCTATTATAATTTCTCCTAAGCTATCCATGTTTGTTCTTGCTAAACTCTTCCTTTTTACATCCCTGTAGAAACCATTACAGTCTGTTTTAACTTCAGTAGCTAATTTACTCTCATATCCTATTTTCTTTCTTTATCAATTTCTTGATTCTCCTTTGGTGAATTTTCAAATTCTCCTAATTCTCAAGCATATGACTCTTTTTCACAATATCATAACCGTCTTTCTATAATTTAATACTATCTTTAATTTCTCCTCGTAGATACAATCGGGCCACTTTTCTCATGAGGTTTTTAATCCTTAAGAGAATGTATAATTATGAATTAATTTTTTTAATGTTTATCATTGCCTGTCTACCTTCATATATTTCAACCTAGTTTCTCCAATCTACTTTAGCCAACTTGTACCTCTTACCTGCATAGCTTGCATTGTGCAGTTTTATGACCTAGATTTTGACTCGATCTCAAACTCAATCCACAATTCTATCATATGTTCATTCTTCCCCAGAGATTCTTTAAGATGAGGTTATTAATTAACCCGGTCTCATTACGTAATACTACATCTAAAACAGCTTGTTTACTCATTGATTCCTTGACATTTTGATCTAGAAAACTATCGTGATTGCATTCCATAAACTTGTCCTCCACTCTATTACTGCAACTTGGTTTGCCCAGTCTATATGAAGATTAAAGCCCTGTATGATTACTGTGTTATCCTGTTACATGCATCTCTGATATCCTTATACCTCTGCTTGACACTACAACTACTGTTAGGGGATGTATAAACTACACCAATGTTTTAAGCCTCTTGTTGTTTCTCAGCTTCACACAAACTGATCCAGCACTTTAATTTTCTGAAATAAGGTCCTTTCTCTACTGTCTTTATCGCATCCTTTATTACCAGGGCAATCCGTCTCCTTTTCCATTTTGCCTATCTCTTATAAAAGTCAAATATCCTGGAATACTTAATTTCCAACCTTCTTCATGTTGCAACTTCATCTGCACAATGGTTATTAGATCAAACCGAATCATTTCTATTGATGCGATTAATTCAACTATTTTGTTGTGACTGCTTTGAGCATTCAAAGATAATAGATTTGACTTCAGTTTTTTTTCTATTTTCCCCTTTGGAACTTTAGGTTGCAGCTGCAGAGAGCAAAATCTATCCTCCCACAATACTGCCCCCTATCACTATAGGAGAATATTTATCACTATCCTCCCACCTGAATGGCCTCCTGTTTGATGATTAGTTTGCTCATGCACCCTGCGCACTTTTATCCTCACCTACAGAGGCAGCAAGAACCTCATACCTGTTGGATTAAAGCAAAGTCCAAGGCAGTGCTGCTACTGGGGTCTCCTTACTTGCCTGACTTGTTTTTAATCACACTCTCCTCTCCTTAAACATTAACCACACCAGCACCACACCCTTCTGAATTGGCAAATATCTCATTTGAAAGATGACACCCCCACTAATACAGGGTACTCCTCAGTGCTTCATTGAAGTCTAGGCTAGATGATGCACTTAAGTTCCAGGGCGAGACTCATAGCCAAAATCTCCCAATTGAGAAATTAGAGTACTACTACTGAGCCAAAACTGATACCAATAGGAGAAAATTAAGAAGTCAAAATTTAAAAGAAAAAAACAAATTAAGGTTACTTGTCACAATTTTTCCGTAGAAAAAGTAGCTAAAACATGGATTATGTTAGAGATAAAGTCATGGAGGTAAGATCACCAGAATAGTTTAACAGTGAGTATCTCTTCAGGAGGGAGAGGGGCCAGAAATTAAGCTTTCTCTGGATGGAAAGGCCAGAGTGGCCGGAATTCCCCCCTCATCTGTTTCTACCTTATCTTTTGCACAGAATAGTGAAGGTGCTAGAAGAGCTAGGGGACACAGTATAAAAATAAGAGATCTCCCATTTAAGACCAAGATGAGAATAAATTTTTTTTCTGAGGGTCGCAAATCTTTGGAACTGCCTTTGCCGGAGAACAATGGAGGCAAGGTCAACTAACATTTTTAAGGTAGAGGCAGATAAATTCTTGACTAATAAGGGAGTAAAAGGTTATCAGAGGTTGGTGGAATGTGGAGCTGATGTCATGATCAGATCAGTCATGAGCTTATCAAATGACAGAGCAGGCTCGAAGGGCTGAATAGCCTACTCCTGCTCCTAATTTGTATGCTCATATGTAAGAGTAGGGGAAGACTTGTTTAAATCATAATGATGCAAAACCTTACCTGGTGTTTTGTTTTAATAAGGAACTACGACAGTTCATGACAACTCTCCCTGAAGCTTTTTTTCTTCTCGGGGTGGTGTGGTGGCCAACGGGGGAGGAGGGCAGTGTGGGGGTAGGTGGCGTGGTGGGTGGGTGGGAGAGGGGAAATAAAGAGAAACTGAGTGTCTGGCTTTACTCTGTAGCTGGAGACTCAGCAGTTAAGGAAAAGGCAAAGTAAATCAGAATCTTAAATCACCATAGCAATGGCGTAACACTTGCACACTGTGCCAACCAAAATGTGTTGTGTGCCAAGCTTCCTGCAGTTTCATAATATAATTTCCTAGTTTGCTCAAGAACCAGTGTGAAGCATAGTGGATGTCTGTAACATTTGCTTTCTTCACAACTAGTGCATTAATTGATCCATAGACATTAAAGTATTCATCCAGATGTATCATTAGATACAATAAATGCAACACTGTGCTTAAAAGTCAATGCCAAGTCACCACAGTTATACCTCTCTATGATCAGGCTCATCCCAGGATTAATGACACAGAAAACTTTTCATTATATAATAACCAAGGCTGGTCTTAGATCAAGGAGCTGTAAAATGAATTTAATACAGATTTATGTTATAGAACACTCTCTTTTGAAGTGAGCCTGCAATAAGAGTGTATTAAACTGAGTTGCACTATAAAGAATTCTTGGATGAACAAAACTCAACGGGAGATCTACAACCTCTGCACACCACCGTTTCCTATTTTGTTTCCCTCCTGCCCTATTCTGATCAAGGGAGCTGCAGACCCATGTTTCAGTCACTAAATGGGAAAACAACCTAGTCCTGCACTGTAGCTTTGAGTGGAGATTCAATGATGCTCGGTGAGGATCGTGATGCTAGTCGGTCCTTTATTAGAATAACATTGAATGCAGTAGTACTGCCCACCTGGCATTGCTGTAGAAGTTGCTTTTGTGATATGGCTGCCTTGGCTTCAAAGTTATCTCAACTCTACCACAGTGGAGTTGGAAACCAGGACTGCCCACGCTTAAGAGTTACACATGCACAGTTGCTTGAACATTGTCTTTAACCAATTATTCTGACCGTGAGCCAACACCAACCTGAAACCCCAGTTCACTCATAGGCAATAATAAAATGGTGACACTGAAAGCAAGAACTATCAGCAATGGCCACTGATGTTTAAGGACAGAGCTTTGCTCCGCCCAAACCCAAGGCAGCAGATAAAAACATCTCTCAAGTTTTCCACCATCAGATGGACGGATCCATATCTCAGTCAAATGGAAGTGAGGCCTCTGAATGTAGGCTTGGAGGAAAATGGCTAGAAGTCTATTGTAATTGGAAGAAAGCTGTGCTGAAGAGAGAAAAGGAAGTGAGGAGGAAGTGATTTCCTCATTTCTTAATCATGAAATGGAAGTGTTGAATAAAACTAATGGATATCATTATGGACTAAAGAAATTTAAAGGGCATACATAGTGCTGGGATAAGTACCATGGATTGTAAGTGCTTATGATTGGAAAGAAGCAAGTATTTGAATTTATATAAAAGTAATGCCTTTTACATCTTCAGGACTTCCTAAAGTTTTTCAAAGCAAATAAATTACTTATTGAAATGCAGACACTGTTGCTATGTAGATAAATACAGCGCTAATTTGGATACAATAAGGTCCCAAAAACAGCAATGAGTTAAGTGACCAATTAAATTCTTTTGCTGGTATTTGTTGAGGGATAAATTTTGGTAATAAGTCCACTGTGTTAATTGTATACTAATTATGTTTAACTATATGCAGGTGGTGGGCATGAACTGGGGATTCACTTGTGACCCACTAAATAGGAATAGACAGAAATTCCAGGAGCTGTATCTTCCAGTTGGTGAGTGATGGCGGCCCGATGTCATCCCGCGTCATTCACATTTTCAGGTCGGCGGGCTATTAAAAAACTAATTGACATCATTAATGGACCTGCCCATCCAACCTTAAGGTTGGCAGGTAGGCTGGGAGCCCTGAGAAAGCATTAAACCTCATCCACGGGCGGGATGAGGTTTCATGAGGGATTTCAAAATTGCAGAATATGTTAAAATAAAAGTTATGGACATGTCCCAACTCATGTGACACTGTCACATAAGGGGACATGGCAGCGAAATTTTTTTCTCATCTTTCTTTACTGTTTCAATTCTGAGCCGATCTCCGTGAGGCAGCACTTTGCCTCAGAGAGAACTGTATGCTCTTTGGCACGTGCACAAAAAAGTGCACTCCTGGTGGAGGGAATCCCCCACCTCCGCATCCCCCATGTAAAATGGTGGCCACCCCTGACTGAGTGCGCTGATTGGGAACCCACCACCTGCGCCCGTTTCCACACATCCCCCCAACGGGGGGGAAATGTTGCCCCAGGGGTTGGGTTTGCAGGCACATCCTTGTGCAGTGTATCACTGTAAATAAAAGGCTAGAAAAGTGTATAAAGATTGGCTCAGTTCTATGTTTCACTGCCAGGCTTTCTGGGAATTAACATGTTGCTCTGAGAATATCTAACTTGACAGACACAGCCTTAGTTTAACATCTCATAAAAAAGACAGCACCTTCAATAATGCAACATTCCCCCATAATTGCTTTGAAATATCAGCCTGGACTATAGACTCAAATCATGGTGCTGGATTTTATGGCCCCCACCGGATGTGTTTTTGACAGTGGGGGCATATAAAATATAACAGGCTACTAGACCACCACCTTCTCGCACACCCCCAACCCGTTCCCCAAAATACAGTAGGTGGGTAAGATGCCCACTAGCCCACCCACTCTTAGGCCTATTGAGGCCCTCAACTGCCCAATTAAGTGGCAATTTAGGGCCTGATTCTGTCTCCAGTGTGATGTTATGGTTGGCGGTGGAAGGCAAACGAGAGTGGGCAGGCTGCTTTATTGCCAACACTGGTGAAAAAAAGGGGAAAGAATGGGAGGATATCTCCTTTGGGTGGTGGACTGTGCATACCTGGGGCCCTGTCTTAAAATGGTACCTCATTTTGTGCCCCTCAACCCCCCCCCCCACCACCTGCCAGCAGTCACAATCCGATCCTCCAACCCCCTAACCATGCGCACCCCCCCCCACCCCCCCCCACCCCGCCGGAGCCCCCTCCCCCCAAATCTATGGTGCACGATCATTTCTTGCCCAAAAATCCTGAACTCACCTGAGTCCGGGATCCATACTGTCTTTTTTGTGGGACTGTTTACAGGCCCAGCAGTGCCCACTACTGAGTTCTGGCGCTGCTGGGACTGTAAGAACTGCTGGCCAATCAGTTTAGCCAGCAGCTCTCGAGTGTTGGACTTCCTCCCACTGAGGGGCCAAATTCCCACACTGAGCTTATTAGTGCCATCCACAGCATAATATCGCTGCAGGGTAGCATTTTTTAACTGACCTTTCTAATGGGGAAGGTGTGCAATACGTCCTCCCGTTCCATGGAGTGGGGCTTGAACCCACAATCTTTTGACTCAGAGGAAAGAATACAGCTAGACATCCAAGATAACTATTGGTAACCACTTAGGAAATTTCTTGTGGTAAATTTGTTAATTCAATAATTATACTTTTAAGACCCCCACCTGAGACTGATGTGAATGCACTAGACAGACTACAGTGGCATAGAGGCAAATATATGTCCCTTGTTGTGATCTTGCTCTATTAAGTCGCATGGGATCAGAGGTGAGCTGGCAAGATGGATACAGAATTGGCTTGGTCATAGAAGACAGAGGGTAGAAGTGGAAGGATGCTTTTCTGAATGGAGAGCTATGACTAGTGGAGTTCTGCAGGGATCAGTGCTGGGACCTTTGCTGTTTGTAGTATACGTAAATAATTTGGAGGAAAATGGAACTGGGCTAATTAGTAAGTTTGCAGACGACACTAAGGTTGGAGGAGTTGCAGATAGTGAAGAGGATTGTCAAAGGATACAACGGGATATAGATCGGTTGGAGACTTGGGCGGAGAAATGGCAGATGGAGTTTAATCCGGACAAATGTGAAGTAATGCATTTTGGAAGGTCTAATGCAGGCAGGAATTATACAGTAAATGGCAGAACCCTTAAGTTCATTGACAGGCAGAGGGTGTACAGGTCCACAGGTCACTGAAAGTGGCAACGCAGGTAGATAAGGTAGTCAGGAAGGCATATGGCATGCTTGCCTTCATTGGCAGGGGAATTGAGTATAAAAGCTGGAAAGTCATGCTGCAGCTGTATAGAACCTTGGTTAGGCCATATTTGGAATATTGCATGCAATTACCAGAAGGATATGGAGGCATTGGACAGAGTGCAGAGGAGGTTTACCAGGATGCTGTCTGGTCTGGACGTTATTAGCTATGAGGAGAGGTTGGAGAAACACGGATTGTTCTCACTAGAGCGACGGAGATTGAGGGGCGACTTGATAGAAGTTTACAAAATTATGAGTGGCATGGACAGAGTAGATAATCAGAAGCTTTTTCCCAGGGTGGAAGAGTCAATTTCTAGGGGACATAGATTTAAGGTGAGAGGAGAAAACTATAGAGGAGATGTGTGGGACAAGTTTTTTATGCAGAGAATAGTGAGTATCTGGAATTCACTGCCAGAGGAGGTGGTGGAAGCAGGTACGGTAGTGGTGTTTAAGGGGCAGCTTGACAAGTACATGAAGAGGATGGGAATAGAGGGATATGGACCCAGGAAGTGCAAAATGTTTTAGTTGATGGTAAATATGATTGACGCAGGCTTGGAGGGCTGAAGGGCCTGTTCCTGTGCTGTACTTTTCTTTGTTCTTTGTTCTTATTTGGAGAACGTTTTCACACCATGTATTCAAATGCGGCAAATTCTCAATATGAAAGATGATAATGAATAATTAATTAGCCTAATCAAACCCAGATCTGTTGATATTACAATGTAAAACCAATATTCAAGAAAGGAGGTAGAGAGATAACTGAAAGCTATAGGCTAGTTAGCCTGACATCAATTGTTGGAAAAATGCTGGAATCCATTATTAAGAAAAAGATAAGGCACTTAAAAAACTTATAATTTGATTAGAAAAGGTCAACATGATCTTAAATTTGATAAATTCATTACAACTTTTTGAGGATGCAACTCGCAGGGTAGATAAAGGGGAACCAGTAGATGTAGCATATTAAGATTTTCAAAGGCATTTGATAAGGTGCCAAGTGAAAGGTTATTGCACATGATAGGAAGGAGCTGAGCAAACTGACAGCCCCAGGTTCAACTTGAATCTCTGTTTGCCCCCAGACAAGTGAGTAATGATGGTGGAAATTGGGAGGCTAGGCCCTGACTTGCTGAGAAGGGAGAGAGGTGATGGGCACTGGTTACTGAGTGCAGATCCTCTTACTCAAGCACCATGTTCTCCACCCTCCTCTCCTGAAGTATTGTTCAACCCCTCCACATTTGTCCTAAACCTGCGTGATTGTGGTTTTCCCCTCCCCTGGGCTAACTGAGCAGTTGTTCTTCTACCTTCACTCCTCACTCCCTGAATCCTCTCTCTTCCTTCTATCACTGACAGCATCCATTACCCATTCTGTTCAAGTGTCCCACCACTTGAAATCAGCCAATGGCAGCTCTGGGTGCATATGTCGGCTCCGTTTCAAATTTGATCTTTTTGACCTATTTTTGTGACTCCTATCATGTGCAGTAACATTTCATTTGGCACCTTATCAAATGCCTTTGAAAATCTTAATATACTACATCTACTCTGCTATTTGTATCCTCAAAAAGTTGTAATTAATTTATCAAACGATTTTCCTTTCAGAAGATCATGTTGGCTCTGCCGAGTCATGTCATGAGTTTTTTAAGTGCCTTCTTATCTCTTCCTTAAGCTAACTAGCCTATAGCTTTTAGTTTTCTCTCTACACCCTCTCTTGACTATTGGTTTTACATTGTAATATCAACAGTTCTGGGTTCGATTAAGCAAATTAATTATTCATTATTATCCTTCATTTGCCACACTTGAATACATGGTGAGGAAAGATCCTCCAAATAATAGAGCAAAAACACAACAAGGGACATTTATTTGCCTCTGTGTCACTGTAGTCTGTCACATGGTCATGATGATCAATCAAATGGAGAAGGGATAAGGGTGGCAGCTGCGAGGAGGTATGAAGCTGCTGGGGGTGTTGTCTCCATGGAAGAAGTAAAGTGGAATATGTCAATGATAGGAAATTTTAGGATTGACACTTACTACCAGCTGAACTGCTACAGGTTGCAAACTCATATAAATATTCTGCATTGTCTAATTTGTCTCCCCCATTTTCTCTTCTGCTGTCTTCAAACTAATTAAGCTTGTGTAACAAGGTGCTTGTTGCTTTTTGGTGGTTGAACTCATTCATTCTTCACCTGCGAGCCTATACCTTGAGTCTTGCTCTACCAGGGAATGCATAACAAGCAGACCTGATTGTTCACACCCAATGTTGCCCTTCAACTAGGATTTCAACCTTTCAGAATTATCCTGGAGTCACCAGGAATAAAAAAATCGGGCCATTGCTGTGAGCAATTTAGTGGAAAAAAAATCATGTACCTTAAAACTGTGATTATTTTTCATTTTCATTCAACATGTTCGCTAATTAGTTATGAAAAAATTGGAGATGCGGGGAAAAGGCTTTTTGACTGACCATCAAGCAGAGGACTGGAACTGGCTGATGTGGTGGGAACAGTTAGTGAGAGAGTCAGGGGTTGGGGGGGACAAAGGGAAAGTGGGCATCAAATGATTGGGATTCATGTGGAGGAAAAGAGGGAGTGGTTTGTGCGTGGTGACCAGTATTTTCTGCAGTGCAGAAATAGCAGCAGCAGTAGTAACATAGTGACTGGGGTCGACATTCAGAGGGCAAGATTTTGCCCTTGGTGGGGGTGCACGGTGTGGGCGGTCAGGCAGCCGCCCGCTATCAGCTCCGCTCCACGATTTCACGTGGGTGGGCCAATTAAATTGCGTGGATCGCAAGCGGCAGCACTGAGCACAGCCTGTGTGGGCGGGGGAGGAGGGAGAGTTGGGTCTAGCGCGCAGTTCACACATGCAAGAGAAAGAGCGCTTCACTCTCCCTGAGGTACGGAGCTGTCTCAGGGAGATTGAAGCGCTCTTTTAAAAAATTAATAAAGACAGTAAAAATTTAATAAAACATATCCCCTCATGTGACTCTGTCACACAAGATGGGACATGTTTTTAATTCCAAAATAAAGTTTTGATTTAATGTTTATTTTCTTTTGGAAACCTCATGCTGCTCGTAAAGGCCGCTTTGCCTTTTCGCTTCCCCACCGGCTGTAAGGTTGGATGGGTAGCGTAAATTTGAATTTAATTGGCTTGTTAATGGCCCTAATAGGCCTTTTAATTATCGGGGCGAGCCCACTGAACAAAATATCGCATGAGTGCACCATGGCATCAGGGCGCACACCCAGCACAATCGCTCGTCATTTTACAAACTAGAGTGTCGGGTGTGCACCTGCACGCCGAGCGTAAAATTCTGCCCAGAGAGTTTTTATACCATAAAAATACTTGTTCTATGGTGCAAGAGGTCCTTTTTATAAGAGGAATTTTTATAACACAGGATTTGGGGCAGGGGGGGCGGCTCAGAAATAAAAAGGCTGAGAGCCCCTAAACCACCTGTACCACCAAAGATCTACTGTAAGCCAATCTAAGATGGACCCGATATCCTCCTCTCCGCCTTCATCAACTATAAACATATGGCTGCTAGTTTTGTTCAATGCACAATCAAAGCTCGTATAACTGTCAACAACTTGACTCATTGCAGGTGAGAGCTGAACAAATTAACCAAGCAAACTTGTTAACCTTTGGCATTACCAGCAAAAACAGATTTGATAAAAAAATTCAGTCGAGGGACAAAGAAATAGTAATGCCTCTCCTATGACTGTATACTGAGAGCTATAACTTCAGTGTAGCTCACCTGAGGTATGACTTCATTGAACAGTTTTAGTATCCAAGATCCAACATTAGAGTATCTTAATTCACATTACGTCCTTTTAGTACAGCAATACCGTGCTAACGGTTCTGTATAGTGTCCCTACCTGGCTGAGAGTACCGAATAGGCTGTGAGTGATGGAACTTAAGAAAACCATCACTTGGTTGCAAATTGAAAAATTATTTTATTCTGTAATACTGACAGCATCACCCACAAGAGAGAAAAGTGGAATACAGTGACAATTAAAAATGATAATTTCCGGAGAGTGCAATGAGTACTCTAAATACTCCTGACAGTGTTAAAGGATTAATTATGAACAACCATATTCACTAGTGATTCAATCCAAGCTCAAATGGGGCTGCACAACCATAAAGACCAAAGGTAAAAATAGAAGATGCTGGAAATACTCAGCAGGTCTGGCCATATCTGTGGAGGGAAATAGAGTTAACGTTTCAGTTTATCACCCTTCTTCAGAACTGAAAGGACATTGACCTGAAATGTTGACTTTATTGCTCTCTCTGCAGATGCTGTCAGGCCTGCTGAGCATTTCTAGCATTTTCTACTTGTGTTTCAGATTTTCAGCCTCTGCAGTATTTTGCTCTCTTAAAAACCACAATTTTGATAAACCTTTCATTTTTGTAACAAGAAATTGGCTTCCCGTTTATTTATTTAAACTTGAGTGAATCTCTCCAACTTTGTGACTGCGAGTACTCCATAATGTTAATAATGTTAAAGAGTCAGTAGGTCATTAGAAAGGTGGACTTTATTAAATGCGCTTTCTTACTCACACTATACATTGAAAACACTAGGCAGAATTTTCTGCCTGTCGGGCAGGTAGGCCCGACCCAACCTCCGGCGGGCGGGGAGCTGATCCCCGCCAGAGAAGCAGGCCCCGCCGCCATCTTACATGGGCAGGCCAATTAAGGCCTGCCCAGCGTGATGTCCGGTGGGAAGCCCTATTTGCTTCCTATGCGGACGGGGGGAGGATTTCCCAAAAGCGAGAGTGCGCTCTTTCGCGTGTGCGCTTGAAAAAATGCACATCACTCTGAGGCTAATTGCTGCCTCAGGGAGATCACTGACAGTTGCATAAACATTAAAAATGGGGAAAAAAAATCTTTAACATGTCCCCCTCACGTCACAATGTCACATGAGATGGGACATGTTCATAAATTACACAAAAACTTTATTAAACTTTTTAAGTCCCTACATGAAACCTCATCCCTCCGATGGATGAGGTTTTATGTTTTTTTCTATTGCTGCCGGGGCTCCTGGCCAACTCACCAACCTTAAGGTTGGAGGGGAAAGTCCTTTAATTGTTTCAATGATGCTGTTAATGGCTCAATTGGCCTTTGACAAGTTGGCAGGTGCGCGGCTGCGCCCCCGCCTTCCTGAAAATTTAAATGGGGTGGGATGATGTCGGGGGTTTCCCCCGGTGTCACCCCACGTCATTTTATGCGTTGGCGAGTAGGCCTCCCCCTGCTTGCCGACAGCAAAATTCAGCCCAAGGATGTTATCCATTTACTTCCACTCAGGATTCTCAGTGAATGAGGTTTGTAGAATGTGCAATATAAAATAAATGTAATCTCATGTGACACTGTTTGAAATGAGCCAGTTACAACCTAGGGGCATATATTGGTGATTTACCAAGTTTGTGAAACTTTGATACAATATTTAGCCTATTAGTTAGAAAAATTGTGGTTTTTCAAACATATACACAACCATTATGATTAGAACAGTAGGTAGCTCTTAAATATGTTAAAAACCTCAAATAACTTAAGAAGTACTGAGCTATAAAATTATACCAGCAGCAGGAAAAAGAAACATGGAGCAGATTCAATTAAAATTCCAAGTGAAGGGTATGATACATTTTATAATACTGTGATAATCAGGCCCAACACTATTTCAATAGGAGGATAAAAGAAATGCTCTGAATGAACACTCTGAGATCTAAAACATATTAGCAGGAAGGTGTCTCATGATACACCCATGTGACACGATATAATTGGCCCTAAAATGCTTTCAGCTTTCATATATTCTTCTAAATGCCTATTAAACTGATCAAAGACTATGCTTGGTGTAAGGACAAATAGTTCACAGTTGTCCTCTTTCACACAGCATCTATTAAAGGTTACGTTGGCAACAGTGCCCAAGGCATAGTTTATTTAGCTTTTAAATCTGCAAAATTAAACACCAGAAGCAGGGCAGTGCTCCCTTCCACCTCAGTGCTGTTTTAGAATGGCCACTATTATCCTTACCTTGGGATGATTAATTATTATACACCAGTGTCATAATAGGAGGCCTTTTTGAGTGATCACTTCTAGTAAATAAAAACTAAGTGGAATTAAAGTGAAATGGCAGCAAATTCTGGTTTGTAGAAATTGATTTGCTTGATAGGTTTCCCTGATTTTCCATGGATAGTAGCCTGGTTTCTGCAGTTTACCTAATCACCCTATCCAGTAACATTTGCAGAAGATGCACAAATGTAGTCATTGGGTCAGAAAGAATTTTCTGCCACCATTTGCTATTCAGGCCACTTGGGGCAGGTACCTCAGATATAATCCTAACATCCTAACAGAAGGAAAGGAAGATCAGACAGCTGATTTATGTTGTTGGTTTTATTATCATAGCAATGAACTTTCCAAGCTAAAATGAAAAATGTATTTCTATGCATGAGGCACACCTGACAAGCTATGATTTGATTATAATTGGCTGTGTTTACAGTTAATTAGATTGAGGGACTTTCTTTCTCTCCTCCCTCTGTAAAGTAAAAGCCTTTTTAAATGAAAATGTGTGAATAGTGCACTTCCGACAAACAAGGTCAAATGACTTGGAGCTTCAAAAAGTATTTTCTTCCACCCATCCTCCAGAAGCATCATCTTTCAGCTCTTAATGGTAGTGATTCATGCTGGGTGTCAGCAGTCTTCTAGCACCCCACCCAAGCAGACATTCCTCCCACACAAGATTAAATATCAGCAAACTATTCAATAGCCCTTGACATGATGAGCCCAGTCCTGTACCGCATCATCACGAGGTGAAAATTCTGTCCTCATCACTGTGCACACACTAATACATAGGCATAACCTAGATTCTGGTTAGCAAAAAGAAGCCAGAACCTGATCAATTTTTTTCCTCTTTAGCTCAAAGGGCACCAAGGCCAGTTGTAGGCGAGATGAGTTAATGCCACACAGACCTTTCTGAAATGTATGGCTGAGTAACATGATGTCAATGCCTTTCTGCACTAATTCAAAGGCTGAGCTTTTCAGCCTTTCTTATAGGTTCATTATTGGAATAAGAATGATCATTTTTATATGTTTTGCCAAGAAATGCAGAATGGTGTGGTAATCATTAATAATTGTCTGTACACTGATTTATAGTTATTTGTGCATGCAATACACTCATTGCTGCATTGATTTCCAGTTTCAATTGATTTTTGCCAAGTTCCCTATAGAAACCAAAAGCAGTACTAATCAACGTCTTCAGCATTCAAGTTGGTTTGTTCTCTATTGCAAATAAATCAACTATATTAACAGAGCTCAATGGAGTTGTTTAGTCTTTTTGTGTTGCCTGCAAATTTGTTTTCACCTCTCCTGAAGGAACCTCAAACTAAATTATGGTTCCACAGGCAGCCCTACTGCACCTCAGTCATCGAGTTTTCTTTTCTGTGGGAGCCTGGACATCGAGAGCTAACAGGCTGTCGAGCAAGGAGGAGGGAGATCATCATGATCAAGCCTGGTCCTGGTCTTACATATTCCGGCAGTGATCACTGTAAAGTGATAAGAAACCAAAGGATGTTCCTCCCTCCCGTGCTAAGATTTGTGAATGCCAAATATTACTCCATCAGCTAACTCAGTTGACTAGGAATTGAACCCTGAAGCTTCCTGTTACTGGACTCTTGCTGGCATGGACTTGATCGTATGCATGTTCTCCTTTTGTGCAGTTGGGACTCGACGACTCTCTTATAAAGGTGCTAAGATCGTTTTATAAATTATTTTGATCTATGAAAGATTGGTAGGAATTATAGAGATGCCTTGCCATGATGCTGAGAGGATAGTACACTATATCTCATTTGTGAAAAGGTTACTATATTAAAATTACAACTGCAATTAAGACTGACATACAGTTTGACATTTTACAACCATGACACTGACACACCCTGATTATCTGCCCTTACTCAGTCCTGCCAGCATCAAAATTAATTTGTGTAGACAAATAAAACAACCAGAATAACCTCTAGAGATCAGGATCTTAAATAAATCTATTTCAAACTATAATAGAAAGTGTTTCATATTCGTCAGTTCAAATTATCTTTTTTCCCAGAAAAGTGTAACAATATACTTAACATAATGTTAATTACTGTCAACTTAACAGTTACTGCCTGTTCTGTTTAAAGAGACATATGTGAAAATGCAGAGAAAAGCAAAAATCACAAGAGGGAAAGATAACCTATATGCCACATTTACTGATGCTGGTCCTGAGTATACTGCCTTTATTCTGATTCAAATCTTATCTTCAGAACCAAGTAACCATTTCTCCCCTCTCCTGCTAACGAAAAAGATTCCATTGAAGGAATATTATCTGAGAAATCGTTTCAAATCGTCAGTGAGCAATCAAGACAATTTATCACCATCTGCCTAAATCAGACTGCATTGAGCGCATATTACTGTGAATTGCATCATGGTGGCTCCTTTGCAACATTTTCAGCCATACTTTTGCACGTGGAGGCTTGCTTTGACAAAAAGTAACACCACTTCTGGAGTTTAATCGGCTAAATTCACAGAAAATTCCAACAGGCTATGTGATTCAAATATTAAGTTTCACCTGTGGCTCAAATGGAAGCACTCTCACCTCTAAAGCAGTAGTTTCTGGATTCAAGCCCACTTTAGAGATTTGAACGTATAATTCTGGACTACATTCCAGTGCAATACTGGAGGGAGTGCTCCATTGCTGGTAGTGCTGCCTTTAGGATGAGACATTAAACTGATTCCCACCTGCACTCTCAGCTGGATGGAAAAGATTTCACTTCACTATGCAAAGAGAGTGGGATAGTTCTCCCTGGCGTCCAGGCCAATATTTATCCCTCAACCAAGATCATCAAAACAGATCATCTGGTCATTATCTTACCACTTTTGTTGGAGCTTATTGTAAGCAAATTGATTGCTGTGTTTCCTACATTACGATAGTGACTACATTTCCAAAGTATTTCATTGGTTGTGTGTGTTTTAGGACATCATGACATCACAGAAGGCACTATATAAATGCAAGTTCTTTCTTTAAAAATTTTTCCCTATTCATAAATTTTGATATTTACCAATAAGGTTAAACAGCAGCCTACCCTAAATGAGTTTATTAACCTACAATCTTATTAATCCCTAAATTAGCCTATTAGCTGCTAAGGAAGGTTTGCATGAAAAATGGACAGCGAGCTGCCAAAGAGGGGCTTGTGCCTATGTTGTTAAGTACCAACAACAAGTCACTGCCTACAGAGAGCAGTGGGTTGATGGAAAATAAAGAAAAGTTCAGCCTTTAATTACAGAAAGTGAGACAGATTTTCTGTGTTAGTGTGCAAATTAATCAATACAGAATACAAATCCCATTTTCTTTCTTTGTAACAGTTGAGGGCAAATTAAAATTGCTCAAAACTACACATTGATGGCAATGCCTGGTCAGAGTTCCAGTTTCCTTTCTGTGTTCTGTTAGGCACTTTAAGCTTATTTAAGTCAGCAGGTAGACATCTGGATCCTCCAGCTTTGCTGATTCTTTATCTGTTGCAGCTGAACGCTGCCCAAAACTTTTAAATATGAATCAGCAAAATAAACCAAGATAATTTAACATCCTTTATCACAAGTAAGTACTGGGAAATACATTTTGGAGGGAAGGTAAATTAATTTAGCTGTTAAAAATACAGAAAGATTTATGGATAACAGACAAATATGAGAAAGAATTGATCTTCATAGAAAGTGGAGAAGTTGGACATTTGGCCCTGTCAACTCCATGCCAGCTCTTTGCAAGAACAATTTAGCTAATGCCACTCCTCTGCCCTTTACACGGCGCTATTTTTTTTTCTGTTTGGGTGATTATTTGATTCTCTTTTGAAAACCACAATTGAATCTGCCTCCACCACCCTCTCAGGCTGTGCATTCCAGATCCTAGTCACTTGTTGCATATGAAAGTTTCTCTTCATGAAGCCTATGGTTATTTGGCCAATCACCTTGAATCAGTGCCCCCTGGTTCTCGACGCTTACACCAATGGGAACAATTTATTTCGATCTACCTAAACCCCTTATGATTTTGAATGCCTCTATCAAATCTTTTAACTTTCACTTCTCTGAGGCCAACAACCCCAGCTTCTCCAATCTATCCGTATAATTGAAGTGCCTTATCCCTGGAACCACTCTCATAAATATTTTCCACGTTCTCTCTAAAGCTTTCACATCAGCCCTGGGCACAATTCTCAAGTTGAAGCCAAACCAGTGTTTTATTGCTTTTGTATTTTATGCCTCCATTTCAAAAGCCCAGGATCCTGTTTGCCATTTTAACCACTTTCTCAACGTTTCCTGCCAGCTTCAATGATTTGTGCTTATATATACGCACAGTTCCCCATATTCTTGCACACCCTTTTATAATTTACCCTTTAGTTTATATTGTCTCTCCTCATTCCTCCTGCCAAAATATATCACTTCACACTTCTCTGCATTAATTTCATCTACCATGTGTCCACTCATTTCACCAGCCTATCTAAGTCTTCTTAAAGTCTGTCCTCTTCACAGTTTGCAATACCATCTGCAAATTTTGAAATTGTGCCCTCTACACTCAAGTCTAACTCATTAATATATAAGAAAAGCATTGGCCTAGTACCGACCCCTAGGGAAACCCACTTGGTTATGTTATTTTCCCTTTTCCCAAGGCGGTGTTCATGTTGGTGGTTCAATGTGTGTACATTCCAAAGGGGCTAAATGGATAGTGATCCAGAATGGAAAAAGTTGCTAATGCCAGGAGAGAATGAGACTTGGGCCAATTGTAATATCCTCAGTTAACCTGCTGAGAATAAGCTAATTTAATACAAACAAGGAATTAAACCTGATCTTCATGGTCTGTGCATCTTAGTATCACACTGCAGTTCCATAGGGAACCAATAAATTCACATTCACTTGGCTTGTCCATTTTGGAGGACAAAATGCAAAGAAAAATCTCAAAATAAATATAGGATTTTATGGAAATTGAATAAAGCCTAACAACCTCTTGTGTGCGTTTGGTTGAGTGAATCCTATCGCTGTGTAAATGAGACTTATGCTGTGTCACAATTTTTCACTGCTGAGCTGAACTCCACAAACAAGAGGACTGCAAAATATTAAATATCTTAAAAATCAGAGCTTTTACTGTCTGAATATTCACTGACTAATAGTATTAAAATGTAATTGAAGCTTATGGAATATATAACTGCTGAATTACCTTTTACAAATTCAGTCATCACAACATTGTTCTTTTCCTTTTTAAACATTAAAATGGAAAGCAGATGCTTGCTGATTAAGAGTCTATAGGAGATGGCAATTTGCCAAGGAGCATGTCATAAATTATAAGCAGCTGCTTACCAGACTCAGTCCCAGACAACGGACAGAAGTTGCACTTAAATATCACTATTTCTTGCTGGGAGGCAATATAAGTCATAGATCACATCAAATAAGACATTTCACTGTGCTATATATAAAACTTTTGAGGGAATACAGAGAAGGAAAAGGACTTAAAAATATTACATTTTGCATGACTGTGTTCACCAAATAGATGAAAATAGGAGATATCTTAGTACTGATTTTCCTCTGGGGATGATGAAAGTAAGCATCAATTTTCTACATACAAGTCAGAGGGATAGTGAGCGGACAGCTATTACATTGGCTCTTGGCCAGGATTGCACTATATGCTAACTTCTAGCTACGCCACTCTGGACATGCAATTTGCATCACCTAAAACGGAATTTCCTGTTTAATTTATATTAAAATAGGGGTCAAATTATATCATCAGCCAGACTTCTTTTTGTTTCACATCTCAGAGGCAGGACACACCAAAGTTGGTGCTATCGCTTTGGAGGCTGGTTTTTGTCAGGGAGCTATTTGAAGAGAGAAACAGCAACTTAGAAAATATTTCCGTAACAATTAAGATGGATGACAGTTTTCCAAGTTTTTCACACCAGTACATATTGTCGCCATCTGATTTTTGCAGTATTTGGAGGGAATTCCCTTTAACACTCCTTTCTATTTGGTCATTGAGGAGGCAAGACAAAAAATTTGGGATGCCAGGCATGTTAGGCTTCATCACAGGAGGAGTGCATTTACTTGCTATTCCTTTATTGGCCACATCTACCAGTCACCATGGTTTTCTCCAATTTGTCTGAGCAGCAGTGCCTTTGCTGCCCATGGACCAAGAGTGAGCTGGTATGAGTGCTTTGCAACCAGTTGGGAAGGAAACTCTCACACAAACTCAAGAGCAAGTTGTCAAAGTTAATGCTGTAATGAACTCCTTTGCCTCAGGGATCTTCCACGATGACTTTGGAGGGATTTCAAACATTGCTCACTCCGCTGTGCGTAGATGTACACAGCAAGTCATTGATGCCTCAAACACACAACATCAGGAATATATCAAATTCCCCTCGGAGACTAGAGAGGTACAAGCCAAGTACCAAGCTTTCTCTGGTTAGATATAATTAAGTAGTTGGGATGATAGAGTCCATATGGCTTTTCCAGCACTCTCCCTAGTAATAGTGTCCTCAATAAGAATTAAAAGAGCTTTAATTCAATCAATGGACAGCTGGTCTATGGCCATTGTTACATCTTGCAAGTGAATGGCAAATATCCAGGCTGTAGGCAAATATATTCAATGACAGTTATTTATTCCAGCCTGATTGAAGGTTGCCAGAGAATGAAGGGCCGAATCCTTGGAAATCAGAGCTACCTCTGCTACTCTGGTTAATGACACACTTGTAACATCCTAATACATTAACCTTGTTAATGCTCATACCTCCATCAGGATAATTATTAAGAACAGCACTGCTATTCTTGAATAGTACTTTTGGTGCCTCTAGACAGCTCAGGAAATATCCAG
The DNA here is from genome assembly GCF_017639515.1 of Carcharodon carcharias. Classification (NCBI taxonomy): domain Eukaryota; kingdom Metazoa; phylum Chordata; class Chondrichthyes; order Lamniformes; family Lamnidae; genus Carcharodon; species Carcharodon carcharias. Next base: position 59,042,207 of record NC_054473.1, read on the forward strand.
CACTATTAGCTGCCAGATTTCCAGGATTGGTCATTATGTGCCCCTTAACGATCTGCTTCAGGCTACTGCAATTCTTCTGCAGCATTTACGCAACAGCAGAAGTGCAGCAGCCTGTCACTGCTTCCTTTTGTCTCCTATAAAGTCCCATGAGGGAAGTGATGGAATGTAGGGAAGTATGTCCATGTGGAAGGACAACAGCATGACTCCCTTCATACTTTCAATCAGTCCCCACTGGAAGCTTCAGACCCTTTGAGTGAGCTGACCGTTTACTCATAATGACATTACTGAAGTCTCCTATAACAAACTCCAGGCAGTCCAGCAGGTCAGATAAGATTTCCAAGGCACATGTGGCATTGTAACATAAAGCCACTATCAGGAAAATGTGTGTATTCACAAGTGAGACAATGTTGGGTAAAACAGATGGCTGTGAAGGTGTATGCCATGTTAGGTAGCAAAATAATTGGTGATGCCATTCAGCTCAAAGGTGATTGTGAGTTTTTGATACTTTGAATTAACCTTTCACATGTTGAAGTTATGGAATTTTTTACACTATCCACATTGTAAGAAGCAGTAGGACATCTGCTTCAATGATTCCAACACACTGACATGCTCAGAAAACATCCTCATTTTAAATACTGGGCTCCAAAGTTCAGGATCCCTGCTCTTAGCAGCTGGGGATGGATGCAACCTCACCATCAATTGAAGGACTTCCTACACCAGGTCAGTTGTGTATCATTGTATTACCTTCAGTATCACCATCTCAATCTTCTGGTGTGGATTCTTGTCATAGTGCTTCTATATGGCAGGGCGCAAGACAACTTGCTTGTTGGCTTGACATTAGAGTATCCCACTGCCTCTTCTGCCATAACTGTATGGGAGTTAGAAAGAGGAAACTGTCAGGGACAGGAACTCAGACAGCATAGGATAGAGGAAGCAGTTGGCATGGGCCTACAATTCTATGTCAGCTTGATCAATGATTTCAGGTGGCTGGTGAAGGATGCATCAATGGCAATCAAGCCTTGGTCTGCAACTCCTGTTTCTATCTCCAATCTCTTCTAGCAAATCTCAGTCTTTGATTTGCAGCCACTCCCCCCCCACCCGCCCCCCCCACTCCCACTCCCCCCACCCCCCCCCACTCCCACTCCCCCCACCCCCCCAACCGTTAAACAAAGGAAACTACTTATCACTACATTATCTCTCTATCCTCTTTACGGTTCCTGTATGCAAAACACTATTCCCTTGCCAGGAAGATAGGCAGCTGAGTTGTTCCCTGTCACTATAGCTCTACAAACAACCATCTGTGATGTCCAATAGTTAGTCAGGAGGGAAAAGAAAAAGCTCAATTACTGGCATCACTGACTCTAGAGAGAGTCCCTGAGCTCTTGTCCTAAAACTTTGAAATCTAGAGTCATAATGAACATAGTGAAGTATTTTTTTTGTAAGAATGAATGATTAAGTTCCTTCTGGTCACAAACCACTTAACACAACAGACAAGCAATTAAGCAGTTTTAAGCCTCACTTTGACTGGGCTCCCTGCAGCCACTGTTCTCTGGCACATATCAGGAGACCTCAGGGAAATTCCCTCCTCAGTTAGGAGCTTATCCCAAAGCCTCTTTTCTGCCTCATCAATTACAAGTACTTAATCTATCCCTGTTAATGCCATCTATAGCTCTCAATCCCTCGATCCTTCCCAGTTACTGGTTAAGCTTGCCAAACATATTATAATTTCACCAAAAATAACTGAACTTCTCTACAATTATTTTGCCTCAGATTTGAAAAGGTTTACTCCTCATTACCCCAGCCTTTTGGATTGCTGCCTGTACTCAAATCACAATTGAATACATTCTGTTGTCAGGACTCTGTACTCTGTAACTTAAGCTGCTGAGACCTACTAAAAATTTGCTTGAGACAAACCAGCAGCATTTTCCCAACCACTTTGAGGAAGTGTCTAAAGTTTGGTTCTGCATCTCATTCCAGACAATTTAAACAAAACTCAGAACTTATCACAGAAGGAATAACAATTATTAATATCCTAAAATCATACTGACACTCATTTAAGTATCTCCCAGCATAGTGACATTAGCTCATAATTATTGCAAATTTCTGTCCAAATTTCTTAGCCTTGTAACTTTTAGTCATTACAATCAGAACCAAGTGACTAACAGATACTAGATAGTCTTCGGGGGAAAGGTAATAAAAACAGCAGGCAAGTCATTATTTTGAAACATTCCTATGTATTAAGCTCAAGTATAACATTAGCAAAAATAGGGTGGAATAGTGGACTTAGCATGTTCTCCACACATGGAAACACTTCTAATCTACTGTCATAAGGTGGAAGTCTCCTCTGTCTGCTCAGAATAAGGGTTTTTCATGTGATAGATTTGAAGAAATGCATGAAGCGTCTGACCTCTGCATCCCTCCCCCCGCTGACCCCCCAGAGAAAGTCTCACATTCATTTCTGGTCTATTGATAAACACCAGGTCAGGAACAACACCTGTTTAACACGCTGTTTTAAGAAGCAATTAGACATTAGCTTAATTAATCAGCCCCAGATGGCAGATCAAGCTGTTTGTGAGTTATATCGGAATTGTTTAAGTCACATGTAACTACTCTCTATCCCTTCCTTCTTTGAAGCGTATCTTAATTATTGAAGGACTTTTAAATCAGCCTACTCATTGTGCACAGGTGGTGGCCAGCAAGAGAGTTCACAGACATTCTTGAAATCAATGGGGAGAAAACAATCTGCTTGTGGATTAATTCTGCTGCTGAATGAAGTTTCCTGCAGAAGTATCTTCGTTTGGAAATTTCAACTTCCAATTTAATTGAAATTCTCTCCAACTGTAGAGACTATATATCTGAAAAAGCAGATGTAACTAAAATTTATGCACAAACAGGGAAAGAAATATAATGTTATTTAAAAGCTTCATATCGAAAAATGTAAATTAACATTACAACAATAACCAAGGACTGTTAAGAGTTTGAATCTGCTAATTATTTGGCGCATGATGTGGATTTACTTTTACCATACAGTATTTGTAGTCAAGCCAAGAATATATACAGGCACAAGTCAATCTTCAGTAGTACTTCAGAAAGGAAGTCAAGATCAAATGCTGCCTTTAGGTCAAGGAGGTTCAGTGAGTGGATGGGCTGATTGAACTAAGAAAGAAGAACAACAACAACAACAGCAATTTAGATTTATATAGCGCTTTCACTACAGTAAAATGTCCCAAGGTGCATTCTCAAACAAAATTTGACATCAAACCACATAAGGAGATATAAGAGCAGATAACGTTTGATTTAAGGAGCATCTTAAAGGGGGAAAGAGAGGTAGAGAGGTTTGGGGGTGGAATTTCAGAGCTTAGGATCTTGTAAAGCCGAAGGCATGGCTGTCTGGTTATAGTGATTATAATTGGGGATGTTGAAGAGAGCCAGAACAGAAGGAGTGCAGAAATCACAGAGTCTTATAGGTCTGGAGGAGATTACAGAGAAAGGGAAGGGTGACTATGGAGGCATTTGAAAACAAGGAAGAGAATTTTAAAGTGGAGACATTGTTTAACTGGGAGCCAATCCATGAGACCAAGCACAGGGGTATTAGGTGAAGGGGACTTTGGGAGGTCAGCCAGGAGTGCATTGGAATAGTCTACTCTTTAGATAACAAAAGCACGGAAGAGTGTTTTAAAAGCAGCTGAATTGGGGCAGGGGTGGAGTTGGGTGATATTATGGAGGTGGAAATCGGCGGTCTTAGCAAAGGGGGAGACAGGAATCAGAATGGCTGAGGGTAAGAAAGAAAAGAGAAAGGGTCAGGGAAAGGGGAAAGTATAAGATTGAAATACTCATATTCCTTTTAGTTGCAGACATCTTCCCTTATGCGCTGTGCTCTCTTCATATGCAATTATATGTAGCCAGGAATTGGCTGAAGTCTGTTTGTGTAAAAGGTTTTTGCATCTGGGCATTTAACATTGCTGAAAGTGTGCCTCGTTCTGTAGCCATATTGTATCATAATTCTTCTCCAGGACAGCCAGCATTAGATATCAATCCTGATCATTTCCTTTATCCTTCCTTTCAAATGAAGAGACTTGCATCTTTCACAGCTAGGTAAAAACACATTTTTTCAATACTTCATGAAGTGTAAAATACTAATCCTGTTCAACTGGAGTATTGAGTCCAGTTCTGGGTACCACATTTTAGGAAGGATGTGAAGGCATTCGAGAGACTGCAGAAAAGATTCACAGGAGTGGTTCTGGGGATGAGGAACTTCAGTTATGTGGATAGATTATATAGTTATGTAGATAGACTGGAGAAGTTGAGATTGTTTTCCTTGGAGAAGAGAACGTTGAGAGGAGATTTGATAGAAGTATTCAAAATCATGAGGCATCTGGACAGAGTAGATCAGGAGAAACTGTTCTCATTGATGGGAAGGTTGAGAAACGGAAGTCACAAATTTAAGGTAATTGGCAAAAGAAGCAATGGCAACATGAAGAAAAACTTTTTCACGCAGCAAGTGCTAAGGATCTGGAATGCACTGCCTGAGATTGTGGTGGAGGCAAGTTCAGTTGAGGCTTTTAAAAGGGAATTGGATTATCTGAAAAGGAAGAATGTGTAATTCTACTGAGAGAAGGTGGGAAATTGGCACTAGGTGATTTGCTCCTTTAGAGGGCTAGCACGGACACAATGGGCTGAATGACTCCTTCTGTGCTGTAACCACTCTATGATTCTAAAGTTAGAATAAATAAAGGGAGGCGATGTCGTAGTGGTATTGTACCTGGTCTAGTAATTCAGAGGCCCAGGGGAATGCTCTGGGGACCCAGGTTTGAATGCCACCATGGCAGATGGTGGAATTTGCATTCAACAAAAATCTGGAATTAAAAGTCATTGTTGATTAATGTAAAAACCTATCTGGTTCACTGATGCCCTTTAGGGAAGGAAATCTGCCGTCCTTACCTGGTCTGGCCTACGTATGACTCCAGACCCACAGCAATGTGGTTGACTCTTAAATGCTCTCTGAAATGAAAGCCACTCAATTGTATCAAATTGCTACAAAGTCTCAAAAAAGGAATGAAACTGGACAGACCACCCGGCATCGACCTAGGCACCGGAAACGACACTGGCAATTTCAGCCCTGTTGACACTGCAAAGTCCTCCATACTAACATCTGGGGGCTCGTGCCAAAATTGGGAGAGCTGTCTCACAGCCTAACATAATCATCCTCACGGAATCATATGTCACAGATAATGTCCCAGACTCCACAATCACCATCCTTGGATGTGTTCTGTCCCACTGGCAGGACAGACCCAGCAGAGGTCTACACAGTTGGGAGGGAGTTGCCCTGGAAGTCCTCAACATCGACTCTGGACCCCATGAGGTCTTATGGCATTAGGTCAAACATTGGCAAGGAAATCTCCTGCTGATTACCATTATCGGCCTCCCTCAGCTGATGAATCAATACTTCTCCATGTTAAACAGCACTTGGAGGAAGAACTGAGGGTGGCAAGGGTGCAGAACGTACTCTGGGTGGGTGACTTCAATGTCTATCTCCAAGAGTGGCTCAGAGCTGGTTGAGTCCTAAACTGCTTGCTAGACTGGGTTTGCAGCAGTAGGTGAGGGAACCAATCAGAGGGGAAAACATACTTGACTTTAACCTACCTGCCAGAGGTGCATCTGTCCAATGCAGTATCGGTAAGAATGACCACTGCACAGTCTTTGTGGAGACGAAGTCCCAACTTCACGTTGAGGATACCCTCCATCGTGTTGTGTGGCACTCTCACCGTGCTAAATGGGATAGATTTCGAACAGATCTAGCAACTCAAGACTGGGTATCCATGAGGTGCTGTGGGCCATCAGCAGCAGCAGAATTGTACTAGAACACAATCCGTAATCTTATGGCCTGACTTATCCCCCATTCTACCATTGCCATCAAGCCAGGGGATCAACTCTGGTTCAATGAAGAGTGCAAAGGGACACGTCAGGAGCAACACCAGGCATACCTAAAAATGAAGTGTCAACCTGGTGAAGCTATAACACAGGGCTACTTGCATGCCAAACAGCATAAGCAGCAAGTGATAGCAGAGCTAAACGATCCCACAACTAACGGATCAGATCTAAGCTCTGCAGTCTTGCCACATCCAGTCTTGAATGGTGGTGGACAATTAAACAACTCACTGGAGGCGGAGGCTCCACAAATATCCCCATCCTCAGTGATGGAGGAGCCCAGCACATCAGTACAAAATATAAGGCTAAAGCATTCGCAACAATCTTCAGCCAGAAGTGCCGAGTGGATGATCCATCTCGGCCTCCTCCGGAGGTCCCCAGCATCACAGATGCCAGTCTTCAGCCAATTAAATTCACTCCCCGTGAAATCAAGAAATGGCTGAAGGCACTGGATGCTGCAAAGGCTATAGGCCCTGACAATATACTGCCAATATACCAGCACTGAAGACTTGTGCTCCAGAACTTGCTACACCCCAATCCAAGCTGTTCCAGTACAGCTACAACACTGGCATCTACCCGGCTATGTGGAAAATTGCCCAGGTATGTCCTGTAGAAAAGAAGCAGGTCAAATCCAACCTGGCCAATTACTGACCCATCTACTTTCGATCACCAGTAAAGTGATGGAAGGGGTCATCAATAGTGCTATCAAGTGACACTTGCTTAGCAATCATCTGCTCACTGATGCCCAGTTTGGGTTCCGCCAGAGCCACTCAGCTCCTGATCTCATTACAGCCTTGGTTCAAATATGGACAAAAGAACTGAACCCCTGAGGTGAGGTCTGGTGAGAGTGACTGTCCTTGAGATCAATTTGATCTGGTGTGGCATCAACGAGCCCCAGCAAAACTGGAGTCAATGGGAATCAGGGGGAAAACTCTCTGCTGGTTGGAGTCATACCTAGCACAAAGGAAGATGGTTATGGTTGTTCAAGGTCAGTCATTTCAGCTCCAGGACATCACTGCAGGAGTTCCTCATCTACAGCTGCTTCATCAATGACCTTCCTTCCGTCATAAGTTCAGAAGTGGGGATTGCACAATGTTCAGCACCAATCACGGCTCCTCAGATACTAAAGCAGTCTATGTCCAAATGCAGCAAGACCTGGAAAATATCCAAGCTTGGGCTGACAAGTGGCAAGTAACATTCACGCCACACAAGCATAATCAGCAAGTGATAGGCAGAGCTAAGCGATCCCACAACTAACGGATCAGATCTAAGCTCTGCAGTCTTGCCACATCCAGTCGTGAATGGTGATGGACAATTAAACAACTCACTGGAGGCGGAGGCTCCACAAATATCCCCATCCTCAGTGATGGAGGAGCCCAGCACATCAGTACAAAAGATAAGGCCAAGCAATGACCATCTCCAAGAAGAGAGATTCTAACCATCTCCCCATGATGTTCAATAGCATTACCATCACTGAATCCCCCATTATCAACATCCTGGGGGTTACCATGGACCAGAAACTGAACTGCACTAATCATATAAATAGCATGGCTACATGGGCAGGTCAGAGGCTAGGAGTCCTGCAATGAGTAACTCATCTCCTGACTTCCCAAAGCCTGTCCACCATCTGAAAGGCACAAGTTCAGAGTGTGATGGAATACTCACCACTTTCCTGGATGAGTACAGCTCCAACAGTACTCAAGAGGCTTGACACCATCCAGTACAAAGCAACCGCTTGATTTGCACCCCTTTCACTCCCTTCCCCACTGACACACAGTAGCAGCAGTGTGTACCATCTGCAAGTTGCACTGCAGGGATTCACCAAGGCTCCTTAGACAGCACCTTCCAAACCCATGACCACTACCATCTAGAAGTTCTTTTCCAAGTCACTTACCATCCAGACATGGAAATATATCATTGTTCCTTCACTGTCACTGGGTCAAAATCCTGGAACTCCCTTCCTAACAGCACTGTGGGTGTACCTACACTACAGTGACTTGCAGTGGTTCAAGATGGCAGCTCACCACCACCTTCTCAAGGGCAATTAGGGATGTGCAATAAATGCTGGCCCTGCCAGCAATGCCCACATCTCATGAATGAATTAGAAAAATACAACTAAATGGTAGTCATTGAAGTTAGACAACACAGCGAGAAGTGAAATGTTATCATCCTTTAAAGGAATTTAATGTTGCAAAATTTGTTTGCATGGCGTCTGTATTTCCAGTGCTATGTCTGCTGTTTTAGATTCAAAACAACATTCATGGTGTGCTGGCCATGCCGGACACCATTTTGGAAAGAGCAATAGGGTGTATCTGGAGGAGGCAGAGTAGAAACCCTTCTCTTAGCATGCATTCAGCAGCAGGAAGAACCCTAATTAAAGGGGTCATCAACTATGTTCAGGCTCATTGTTGATTGATTTCTACTGGATGCTGTCTAGTTTGTAGAAGTGTTTGAGAGTTTGTACCACTGTTCGATGTACTTGATGTCTATAAGGAGTGATGTGGCATATGTTGGAGGCCTTGGTTCTAACTTCAAGGGCTCTGTTAGGACCAGTTACTCCCAGAGATGGCACAGTCGTTTGTATCCTTCTTGGTCTGCAGCAATGATACAGAGAGTGAGTAGAGGGCAAGAGGGAGAAGGACTCATAACAGAAGGCCATTTACATTAAAAGGGCTGAATTTTATGGTTCCCTACCAGTTGGTTATTCAGCAGAGGGGCTGGGGGGTCCATAAGATGTCCTGGGTGGCTTTCCCACCACCCTCCCTTCCGTCCCTGACCTGTCTGCAATTTTACATTGGATGGGTGAAGTTCTACGGCAGCCCACTTGCCCTTGGCCTAATTGAGGCTCTCAAGTGGCCTATTATTGGCTACTTCAGGGCCACTTCCCACCCAGCCTCAATGTTGAGGCTGGCAGGAAGAGTTCAGGTGCAGTGTGGGGAAGCCCAGAAAGTCATCCTACCCGGGCCTCTGGTGGGAATTGAGGGCGCCTCCCTCAAGGGCTCCTATTATCCATTGGGGCACCATAAAAAGGTCTGCCACCCCACAGCTGCTCCCTTCTCCCCCTACCCTGGCCTCTCTATCGTGACTCCCAGCTCCCAGGCCTCACCTCCCCTCCCCATCACGAGACCACCCGCACTTAACTGGTTTCCTGGCCTCCAGGGTTATTTGTGGTCCCGGTCCTGGCCACTGCTGCTGTTGGTGCTGCCGGGGCTCACTGAGGCAGGACTTCCACCTGAATGAGGGCTGCGTGTCCTGTCTCCAGCCAATTAACATGCCTCAGAGTGTTAAATGGCTCTGAGGCTGCCATGATTGGTGGGGATGCATTTCCTGCCAACTCTTCGGGTAATGTGGTAATCTGAGGCTTTATACGCAAAGACAGCTGAATACATTTCATCCTCTCTTGCCAGAATAAATAGGTGGAACAAGAACATGGCTTCACCAGGATTGTACTGTTTTTATGCAGTGCTATCCGAGTGGCTGCAGCATGGCTGGTAAAGGCTGCTGATTTTTTAATGGGGGAAACTGCAGATGCCCTTGCAGGATGATCTTGACCAGCTCTGATATGGGAAGGCATACCTTCAAACTGCACCATCTTGGGAGACTGCTGGCTGGCAGATAGGCAACTGCAAGGGCACCAATGGAGTGGCAGTGTCAGGTGAGCAAATGATGCCATCCTGAGAGAGGGCAGCAGGTTTGTGCTCCACAGAGCCACTGCAAATCCTTCAGGATGTGCCTGAGCAATACTAACAACATGTTGAAGGGCAGATTGCTGAAATCCTGTGATGCCCTGGAAGCCCCTTTTAACACTGCTCTCCGCAGCTCAGATGGCAGCAGTCGGAGCTCATGCAGCAGCAAGCAGAGCTTGCACCACTTCAGTCTGAGCTCCTGCTGCAGCACTCAGACATTGGGTGGCTTCTGTTTGTGCTGCAATGGAAGCTGAGACTTGGGCCATCCTCTTTCAGGATAAGCTGACACAAACAGAAGGGAGAAGATAACAGGAGAACCTTTATCCAAAGGTTGACACCAATGAACTATCAACATTGGCAGAGAGGGGGCTCACAGGACTGAAGATAGCTAGGCTAGATGCCACACTTAGTGGGGTGTTTGGGTATCTTTGCTTCCACTTATTTCTGCTCCACACTCTCTCATGAACTCAGCATTACAACCTAATGGTGTGTTACATTGCCACTCACCTGCAAGGCCTGGCGGCAGCAAGACAGGCAGAGATGAAAATAGGGGTCCTGACAATGTCATCTTACCTTGTTAGCATATAGTTACAAGATCCTGCCACCCCCAACCCTGTGTCCCCACTCACAGCCCCCACTCTTTTTCTGACAGCAGTTCTGGATGCCTAAATCAAGGTCTGCTTGAAAATCAGATTGCGCCACAGTAAGTTGAAACAGCTCTGTTTCCCATGAGATTTTGGTTTTCTACTGTCCTGTTTTTAAGTACAAATGAAGCAGTAGCAATGTGAAAATCAAACTCAGGCTTTTCTAATTTGGATTTATGAATTTTAAAAAGTCACAAAACTAAAGATTGAGGTATAGATACTTAAGCATAGAACAGACCAGCTGAAAGCACAGCAATACAAAATGATAAAAAGTTAACTATATCAGTGGGAATAAGTATGATGTCAAACAGGAAATAGCAGAGCAAGACATGTATGGGGGAAGGGTTAAGAGAAGGAAACTGCACCACAAAGAATTTCCACATCACATAATGCTCATACAATTAACTTGAGAGGATTGCTAAACATGGCAAATATATTTTTCCTGTGCTCTGATCTTGCTCCTGTACAAAGCTTGCATCACTAATCCAGAACTTGTCCATCATTGTATAATATTCCACAGTACCTGGGTTATAAGGTGAAAAATTAGCCAGGATTTCTGCTCCCAGTTGTTGCTCATGGGCCCTTGTTGTGAAGTCTGCATTTCTGGATATCAGATGAGTACAAGATAAGAGGCTCTTGGTTGTGTTCCTTAACCCTCCTTGTAGGTTAATAGCACCGTCTCTTTGGTCACAGTGTCATGACAGTGGACTACAGCTACCAACTACCTACAAGCATGTTGAACTTTTTTTTTAAATAAATACAAGTAGAGACTGATCAAAAGATGGCTGATAAAGTAGTGACCATTTTCTGGAAAATTCCTATGTGAATTATACTGACAGACCTATTCTGAGAGAACGTGGAATGTCGCACCTGAAGAGGTGTCAGGGCCTACTTCAAACAGACACACTTGAAAGGTAAAAACAAAAAACTGCAGATGCTGGAAATCCAAAAGAAAAACAGAATTACCTGGAAAAACTTAGCAGGTCTGGCAGCATCGGCAGAGAAGAAGAGTTGACGTTTCGAGTCCTCATGACGTTCTGTGGAAGGGTCATGAGGACTCGAAACGTCAACTCTTTTCTTCTCCGCCAATGCTGACACTTGAAAGGTAGATAAAAACAAAAAACTGCGGATGCTGGAAATCCAAAACAAAAACAGAATTACCTGGAAAAACTCAGCAGGTCTGGCAGTATCGGTGGAGAAGAAAAGAGTTGACGCTTCGAGTCCTCATGACCCTTCAACAGAACTAGGTGAATCCAAGGAAAGGGGTGAAATATAATTGGTTTAAGGTGTGTGTGTGTGTGTGTGTGTGGGGGGGGGGGGGGGTGGGGGGGAGGCGGGGGTGTGGGTGTTGGGTTGGGGGAGAGAAGTGGAGGGGGGTGGTGGGTGGTGTGGTTGTAGGGACAAGCAAGCAGTAATACGAGCAGATCATCAAAAGATGTCACAGACAAAAGAACAAAAGAACACAGAGGTGTTGAAGTTGATGATATTATCTAAACGAATGTGCTAATTAAGAATGGATGGTAGGGCACTCAAGATTTAGCTCTAGTGGGGGTGGGGGGGAGCATAAAAGATTTAAAAATATTTAAAAATAATAGAAATAGGTGGGAGAAGAAAAATCTATATAATTTATTGCAAAAACAAAAGGAAGGGGGAAGAAACAGAAAGGGGGTGGGGATGGAGGAGGGAGTTCAAGACCTAAGGTTGTTGAATTCAATATTCAGTCCGGAAGGCTGTAAAGTGCCTAGTCGGAAGATGAGGTGTTGTTCCTCCAGTTTGCGTTGGGCTTCACTGGAACAATGCAGCAAGCAAAGGACAGACATGTGGGCAAGAGAGCAGGGTGGAGTGTTAAAATGGCAAGCGACAGGGAGGTTTGGATCATTCTTGTGGACAGACCACAGGTGTTCTGCAAAGCGGTCGCCCAGTTTACGTTTGGTCTCTCCAATGTAGAGGAGAGCACATTGGGAGCAACGAATACAGTAGACTAATTTGGGGGAAATGCAAGTGAAATGCTGCTTCACTTGAAAGGAGTGATCAAGCCATTGTTTCCAGGACTGTCACTGACCTCATCTCCTCTGGGGATCTTCCTCCCACAGCTTCCAACCTGATAGTCGCCCAACCTCGGACAGCCCGCTTCTACATCCTAACCAAAATCCACAAGCAGAATTGTCCCAGTAGACCGATCATGTCAGCTTGCTCCTGCCCCACGGAACTCATTTCTCGTTATCTTGACTCCCTTCTCTCTCCCCTTGTCCAGTCCCTTCCCACCTACATCCGTGATTCCTCTGACACCTTACGTCACATCAACAATTTCCAGTGCCCTGGCCCCAACCGCTTCCTCTTCACCATGGACGTCCAATCCCTCTACACCTCCAGCCCCCACCAGGATGGTCTGAGGGCCCTTAGCTTCTTCCTCGAACAGAGGCCGAACAAACCCCATCCACCACTACTCTCCTCCGGCTGGCTGAACTTGTTCTCACACTGAACAATTTCTCCTTAAACTCCTCTCACTTCCTCCAAATAAAAGGTGTGGCTATGGGTACTCGCAGGGGCCCCAGCTATGCCTGTCTCTTTATGGGGTATGTGGAACATTCCTTGTTCCAGTCCTATTCCGGCCCCCTTCCACAACTCTTTCTCCAGTACATCGATGATTACTTCGGTGGTGCTTCATGCTCTCGTCGGGACTTGGAAAAATTTATTAATTTTGCTTCTAATCTCCACCCCTCCATCATTTTCATGTGGTCCATCTCTGACAATTCTCTTCCCTTCCTTGACCTCTCTGTCTCAATCTCGGGTGATAGACTGTCCACCAATATCCATTACAAGCCTACCGACTCCCACAGCTACCTCGACTACAGCTCCTCACACCCCGCTTTCTGTAAGGACTCCATCCCATTCTCTCAGTTCTTTTGCCTCTGTCGCATCTGTTCTGATGATGCTACCTTCAAAAACAGTTGCTCTGACGTGTCCTCCTTCTTCCTTAACTGAGGTTTTCCACCCACAGTCGTTGACAGGGCCCTCAACCGTGTCCGGCCCATCTCCCGCGCATCCGCCCTCATGCCTTCTCCTCCGTCCCAGAAACATGATAGGGTCCCCCTTGTCCTCACTTATCACCCCACCAGCCTCCGCATTCAAAGGATCATCCTCCGCCATTTCCGCCAACTCCAGCATGATGCCACCACCAAACACATCTTCCCTTCACCCCCCCCTGTCAGCATTCCGTAGGGATTGTTCCCTCCAGGACACCCTGGTCCACTCCTCCATCACCCCCTACTCCTCAACCCCCACCTATGGCACCTCCCCATGCCCAAGCAAAAGATGTAACACCTGCCCCTTCACTTCCTCTCTCCTCACCATCCAAGGGCCCAAACACTCCTTTCAAGTGATGCAGCATTTCACTTGCATTTCCCCCAACTTAGTCTACTGTATTCGTTGCTCCCAATGCGGTCTCCTCTACATTGGAGAGACCAAACGTAAACTGGGCGACCGCTTTGCAGAACACCTGCAGTCTGTCCACAAGAATGACCCAAACCTCCCTGTCGCTTGCCATTTTAACACTCCACCCTGCGCTCTTGCCCACATGTTTGTCCTTGGCTTGCTGCATTGTTCCAGTGAAGCCCAACGCAAACTGGAGGAACAACACCTCATCTTCCGACTAGGCACTTTACAGCCTTCTGGACTGAATATTGAATTCAACAGCTTTAGGTCTTGAACTCCCTCCTCCATCCCCACCCCCTTTCTGTTTCTTCCCCCTCCCTTTTGTTTTTTCCAATAAATTATATAGATTTTTCTTTTCCCACCTATTTCCATTATTTTTAAATATTTTTAAATCTTTTATGCTCCCCCCACCCCCACTAGAGCTATACCTTGAGTGCCCTACCATCCATTCTTAATTAGCACATTCATTTAGATAATATCACCAACTTCAACAACTATGTGTTCTTTTGTTCTTTTGTCTGTGACATCTTTTGATGATCTGCTTCTATCACTGCTTTCTTGTCCCTACAACCACACCACCCCCCTCCACTTCTCTCCCCCCACCCAACACCCCCCATCCCCCAACCCCCCTCACACAACTTAAACCAGCTTATATTTCACCGCTTTCCTTGGATTCACCTAGTTCTGTTGAAGGGTCATGAAGACTGGAAACGTCAACTCTTTTCTTCTCCGCCGATGCTGCCAGACCTGCTGAGTTTTTCCAGGTAATTCTTGAAAGGTAGATATGTGTGGTAATCTGAGGTGCAACACACCTTTATGAGAATGTGAGCAGATTGACCACATGACTATATTACTCAATTGCTGTGTGGCACAGGCTACATTGTTAATCTGTAATTTAGAATGGGTTCTGGTTCAAGGAGCACGCATGTGTTTGTGCTCTGTTGTCTGTGTGAATAAATAGCATTTGTTTTACCTCATAGTGGTCTCTTCATCCAAATAGTTTAGTTTACCAACCAGCACCTCAGTACATGGGTGTGCAATAGTGTTTGCTAAGCAGAGCGAACCCCAATATTAACAACATAACAATATGGAAAATGCAAAAGACTGGACTTTTAACCTCCTGTGTTTGTAGAGTCAATGGAGACTGATTACTACATACCTTCGGTCATCCAAAAATTCATCTCCTGTTGATTTATATTGCAGAATGTTTAAAATGTTCTGAGATGAAAATAAACGGACTTTGGGTGCCAGACATGATTATTTCCCTTCCCAGGAATAAACAGAAAAATGGGTTAAAAAGCTGGCTGCGGACTGGTGTTTCTGAGAAACAAGAAAAAACACCAATCAGTCACCCGTGCAAAGACAAGCAGGCAATTTTTCTCTCTCTCTCTTTTGCTGGGGGGAAAGTGTGTTCTAGCAAAGACCACAAGTAAAAAGAAACAAGACAGCCTCTTCAGTTACCCTGCAGGGAGAACCAGGATTCCTGCCCCTGGGACAAGCCAACAAGTTCTACAACAGACTGTAAATATGCCAAAGTTAGCTCTACCAAAATCATCCAACTTAAATGCTGCAACGTACCACCATCTATGCTTCACAGGCAAGCCAAGGACTGATTTGTATATTTTTTAAACTTTTATTTGGACTCTTAACTTCTCATTTCTGATGTGTGTGTGTATGCGTGCTGCGTCATTTTATTACTTTTCCTCGGGTTTTAGTAACTAATAAACTCACTCTTTGACTCAAGAAAGCCTGGTTACGTTGGCTCCTTATAAAAAGTAAATACATTTGGACTGGGTAAAGGTCAAACTAACCTTGTTGCGCACAATCGAGGGGATTGAACAAAGAGGGGAAGCAGCTCATTCCTCCTCACCCAGATCATAACAAAATTGGGGTCCCATTCCAATTGTAACAAATTGGGGATCTCGTCCGGTACCAGTCGTAACAACAAACATGAAGAATTATAACATGATCAACATTTGAAGAATGACAAATTGAGTCAGATGTTGCAGAGCTGCTAACAATGTGGAATTATCCCCAGTAGGAGTCAACCACTTCAGGATAGAAAGGAAAATACTCTATCAGGGCAATATTGCTTGAGCTGAGTCCCAGAAGTCTTGTTACATTTCTGGAATATGCTAAATGTTGACTTCATAGCATCTAGGGTTGGAGTTAACTACATTTGATTAGGTAAGCAGTGATAGGCTTAAGAGGAAAGTGGGTAGGTATATTTAATTAATCCTATGATTTACAATGGACTAGGCAAATGAATAATTAATATCACTAGAAATAAAGCACTACAAAATATAAATGTCATTCATGATACAGCGCTCAATGAATACAGAATAAATAACACATAACTTTCAAAATGTAAAATAAAGGTTAAGTAAAGTGAGACTACGTTCATTGTTTGAGATATCTAAAGCTCTCAATTGTAATTGCAATTGTCATGTAACACTAGGACACATTTTATTTAAAGAGTACTGAATGTTATTAACTATGCACATGAACTTCAAAAATAATAGATCTGAATATTTGGGCAGCCAGCCAAAACGGTGCAGAGTAGAGTCACTAGGATGTTATCAGGGATCAGGGGATTTAGTCATAAATGGAGACTTCAGATGCTAGAGCTTTGCTAACATGAACTAAGAATGTTGAACAGGTGTCCTGATAGAGGTCTTAATTATTATAAAGGATTATGAAAAGGTAAATAATACTGAATTGTTTGCACTGATCAACAAAATGGAGGCAGCACAGAAAGAATTGAAATGATTTAAAAATCCCTTTAGAAAGGGGAATTCCCTGACACAAATCATTGTTAAAGGAAAATAATTGTTAAAGGAAAACAAAATATTTTAAGAGAGAATTAAGTGGTTGCTTGTAAAAGAATAGTAAGTGATGTGGAAAGCCAACAGGAGAGTGAAATTGAAAAAGGTGGGTCATGTTTTTTTATTTGTTCATGGGATGTGGGTATCACTGGCTAGGCCAGCATTTATTTCCCATCCCAAACTGCCCTTGAGAAGGTGGTGGTGAGCCACTTTCTTGAATGGTTAAAGTCCACATAGTGTAGTGCACCCACAGTGCTGTCCGGAAGGGAGTTTCAGGATTTTGACCTAAAATCCCATGGAGAAAAATACTGGCACAGACTTAATGACAAAATGACCTATTTCTTGATTAAGTATTCTATAATTCTTTGCTCTTCAGATCACGACCTGTGTACCACACCTTCATCAAATGCTTTTTTGCTAATCTGCTTATCTCTACTATTCACAAACTTCAGTTAGCTGTATGACGGAAGCCAGAAGTTCTTACACACCAATCACTTTCATACTTGTCAATTCACTGGCTTCCTGTACTCCAATTTTGCTCGACCTTTATGCTCATATTCAAACTCTTGCATGGCCTGTCTTTTCTCAGTATATGGGGAGAGGGGCTATTATTTGAAATATGATTGTAGCTGTCAGACATGGACTCGTTCTTCCAAGCTTTATCATGTTCCATCAGGGAACTCTTCTTCGGACCCAAGCCCCAGGCAGTTCCTCTGACCCTAAACTCTTGCTTGTTCCCCACTCCATCCATTACAATATTGGAAGTTTTCAAAAGCCTTCCAAGTAACATATATTATGAACTGTGCTTCACCTCAATTCTTTCACATAATGCGCAGTATCCACATCTTTCTCCCTAGAATACTGAGGTTGATCTTTACCTTCCACACCTGGTCAGTAATCTGATGGAGCACAATACACACCCTAGAAAGTGCCTAATTTTATTTCCAAGGAACTAAATAGAATAGATTCAGGTGGGTTCTATGAAGGGTCGGCGATCAGCCCACCAGGCTTGCTCTGCTAATTTAAGCAAATGCTATATCTATAAGCACTGCATGCTCAATTAACAAGAGGACATGTGGAATTAAAGCAGCAGTTTGGTGAAAGAGGGAATTCTAAGTATTTTAAGGGTTGATCACTTTCTAAAATCTAGACAAGTTTTGCATTTAGCATATACCTTAACTTGTAGTTTCTTTCAATGTGTTAGTCAGTAGTAAACAAGTTGCCTGCTAGTGGCAGCTGTACAGTTAATTAGGTGACTAGTTAGAACTGGTCACCTGGTCAGCAGGAGCTGATTCAGGTCCATGGAAATGCTGCTGGTATAAATATAGGACATTTTTGCTGACGTACAGAGTAAGTACAAAGAGTCCAGTTTGACAGAGTGCTGTTTCTACAGGATAGTTAACTCAGGAATTTGGTGAGTCAGGGAATTTGGTGCAGTGAGGAGAGGTGTGCTGTTCTGGTCTGGAGCGGTCTGAGAGAGGGAGTGAGAGACAATGAGACCTGAGAGCTGTGATCTAGAGGCATTAATTAGGTGAACAGGTAGATGATTGCTTGGTGAGTTTTATGGGGGTTTTCTCCTCTAAATAAGTGCAGCAGTTTAAATTAGATCTGGGGAGATATAAGTACTGTATTAAATGTGTAACTCAGCTGGTTAAATAACTTTATATAACAACAAATAATTGTTGAGTGATATTTCAAAACATGAAAACCTAATTAGTTAAACAAAATACAATAGAGATAGCAGGGCAGGTGATGCATTACAACTGTTGCATGTGGGAGATGGTGGACACCAGTGTGACCCATCCGCAGTAACTACATTCACAGTGTCTGCAGCTTGAGGAACTTCAGCTCTGAGTTGATGAGCTGAACATTGATTGTTGAACACTGTGATGCATCAGGGTTTGGGGTCGTTACCTGGACACTTTGTTCCAGAAGGCAGTTACACTCCTCAGGTTAAGTACTTCAGATTCCATTAATAGCCAGGGACAGGAGGGTATGACTTGAATGAGGCAGGCATTGGGATCCAAAAAGTAGCACTAGTGGAGCCTCCGCACTTGCATTTGTCCAATAGGTTCAAAGTTCTTGCAGTCTGCATGGACAAGAGCAGGGACATCAGGGAGGATGAGCAAACTGACCGCAGCATCATGGTACAGGGGGTCATTCAACTGGGGAGTAAAAAGAAATGTAGTGGCAGTAGGAGACAGTATAGGTAGTGGGACAGATACTGTTCCCCACAGCGAAGAGCATGAGTCATGAAGACTGTGTTACCTGCTCAGTGCCAGGATTAAAGACATCTCCTCACGGCTGGAAAGGATGTTTGAGTGGGAGGGAAAGGATCCAGTGGTCGTGGTCCATATGGATACCAATGACATAGGTAGGACAAAGAAAGAGGTGCTGCTAAGGGAATATGAGCAGCTAGGGGCTAAATTAAAAAGCAGAACCAGAAATATCTCTGGATTACTACCTGAGCCACAAGCAAATTGGCATCTGTTCAATAAGGTCACAGAGATGAATGTATGGCTCCAAGGCTGGTATGGGAGAAATGGGTTTCAATTCATGGGGAAATGGCACCAGTACTATGGAAAGCGGGAGCTGCCTCCTTGGGACAAGCTTCACTTGAACCACACTGGGACTAGTGTCCCAGTGAATCAAATAACTAGGGCTATAGAGAGAGATTTAAACTAAATAGTGGGGTTGAGAAGGGTCCACTTGAGGGGAGATTTAGAAAGTTAATGAGAAAGGACAAGGCAATAGTGCAGGATAGTGATATGGGTAATGATGATCAGAATATGACAGGAAGGAACAGAGCGTACAAACATATGAGTGCACCAGCAAATAGGGTCAGAGGAGGGAAAAATTGTTAAAAGACAGAATTAAAAGCTCTTTATCTGAGCTCATGGAGCATTCATAAAAAGATAGATGAATTGATAGTGCAAGTAGAAATAAATGAGTACAATCTGCTAGTCATTACAGAGGCATGGTTGCAAAGAGACAAAGGCTGGAAACTAAATATTCAAGAGTATTTGATATTTCAAAGGATAGAAAGAAAGAAAAAGCAGGTGCAAAGGGATGTGGGGTAGCTCTGTTAATAAAGGATGAGATTAGTACAGTAATGAAAAATGATCTTGACTCAAAAGATCAAGATGTAAAATCAGTTTGGGTGGAGGTGAGAAATAACAATGGAAAGAAGCCACTGATGGGAATAGTCTATAGGCCCCCTAATAGTAGCTTCACTGACAGACAGAGCATAGATCAAGAAATAATATGGGCTTGTAAGAATGGTACTGAAATAATCATGGGAAGTTTTGGTCTTCATATTGATTGGAGAAAGCAAATTGGCAAAGGTAGCCTTGAAAACGAGTTCATAGATTGCATTCTAGAACCAACCAGGCAACAGGATATTTTAGACCTGAGGTAGGATTAATTAATGATCTCATGGTAAAGGATCCTCTAAAGAAGAGTGAGCATAACATGAGAGAATTTCATATTCAGTTTGAGGGTGAGAAACTTGGGCTTGAAACTTGAGTAAAGGTAATTACAAAGGTATGAAGACAGAGTTGGATGAAGTGGACTTGGAGAATAGATTAAAAGGTAAGATAGTATATAAGTAGCAGACATTTAAGGAGATAGTTCATAAATTTCAATGAAGATATCTTCCATTGAGAAAGACTCTATGAGAAGGATGGACCATTGATAGCTAAAAAAAGAAGTTAAGGATGGTATCAAATTGAAAGAAAGGGTGTGCAACGCTGAGAAGGTTAGTGATACATCAGAAGATTGGGAAAAGTTTAGAAACCAGCAAAGGCTGACTTTTTTAAAAATTGCAAAATTAGGATATGAATGTAACCTAGAAAGAAATATTAAAAACATATAGCAAGTCTTCTAAAAGGACAGAGTAGCTAAAGTAAATGTTGACTCCTTAGAAGTTGTGACTGAGGAATTAATAATGGGAAACAAGGAAATGGCAGAGACTTTGAACAAATATTTTGTATCTGTCTTCATAGTAGAAGATGCTAAAAGCATCCCAAGAATATTAGAAAATCAAGAGGAAAATGGGAGGGAGGAACTTAAAACAACACCTATCACTAGAGAAGAAGTATTAGGTAAACTAATGGGACCAAAGGCTGGTAGGCCCCATGGACTGATGGTCTGCATCGGAGGTCTTAAAGGAAGTAGCTGCAGAGATAGTGGATGCATTGGTTGTCCAAAATGCCCTAGGTTCTGACAAGATCCCAGAGGATTGGAAAACTACAATGTATCATCCCTATTCAAGAAAAGAGGAAGACAGAAAGCAGGAAACTACAAGTCAGTTAACGTCTGCCATGGGAGAATGCTGGAATCCATTATGATGGAAGTAGTAGCAGGGCATTTAAAAAATCCAAATAAAATCAAGCAGAGTCAACATGACTTTACGAATACATTTGACAAATGTATTTGAGTTCTTTGAGGATGTAATAAACAGATTTTATAAAGGGGAATCAGTACATATAGGATATCTAGATTTCCAACAAGTGGTTACTACACAAGATAAGAGTTCATGGTGTTGGGGAAGGGGGTGGGGTGTGACATTTTATGTAGATAGAGGATTGACTAACAGGAAACAGGGAGTCAGGATAAATTGATCATTTTCAGTTTGGCAAACTGTAGTTAGTGGGGTTCTGCAGGGATCAGTGCTGGGGCCTCATCTATTTACAATCTGTATTAATGAGCTGGATGAAGGGACCAGGTGCATTGTTGCCAAATTTGCTGACCTACAAATATATAGGAAAGCAAGCTGTGAGGAGGATACAAAGGGCCAGACTTTCAAAGGACTGTGGGTAGGGATTGAGTGTGGGCAGGATTTGACAATTGCATACCCAGCGATTGTCTTAGGATCCCAAATCTTCGGGGATGGTCTGCAAACTTCAAAGGGCCAGCGGTAGGGAAGGGAATAGGAAACCCGTACGCTGCCAATTAATGACCCCTTAAACTTCTTAAGGAATTTGTTAAGGGGCCTGTGTGGTTCAGAATTTAATTTTTGAACTTTATTTCAGTGAACCCTAAAAGTCTGGTGCAGGTTAGTGCAGAGGGGTTGGGTTAAATTTTATCTGCCTTTGTTTTCCACCTGCTTTTCCCAATCTACTTGCACCAGTGTAAGCACTGGACCTTCATTTTTCCTTCATGGCCCATTCCAGCCCCATCAACACTCCTCGCCCTCTGAGGAGCTGCTTGCTCTCTTTGGCAAGACAGCGACAGCCTCCAACATGGCTGATACCTGCCTTAGCCCCTGGCACCAAACAGGTAACTCCTGCTCCCTGGAGGTGCTCACCTCTTGGCCAGTTAGTCCATTTGAATTCAAAGGCATAGAATCAGGACCCAGAATACATCTGGCTGTCAGGTTCCCAACCCTGCTTTGAAAATCCTGCTCAAAGAGTCAGCAGATTGGTATAGAAAGGTTAAATAAGAGACCAAATGTCGGTGTCCCAGGAAAATGGTCCTTAATTGGGCTATTAATTATTCAGTATGGTGGCCCACCCACCTCCTGGCCCATTGCCACAGGGCCAGTAATATCCCGGCCTGTGAGTCGAACCGATGGCTTCTTGGCCCGTTCGCTGTCTTAACCAGCAGAGCCATCTGAGGAGCTTTAAAAGACTCATCTGACAGGATTTCTTAAATTGATGCAATCCTATTGATGTTAATTTTTATTATGAAAAAGCTTACCCTTTTTGCCAATCACAGCCAGCTGTACAGACAATGCCTGTAGAAGTAACCATGAGAAATATTTTATCCTTACATTAAAGGGAACAAAAGCTTAAACCTGTTTTGTTATAAATGGGTTAATGGTTTTCTTCCACATAATGCAAATAACATTCCCCATCCAGTCTATGTCTTTATGGTGTTAATCTTGAGACTGAAAATAGTTAATGCTGAGACTGTGTCTGTTTATTGTGTTCTCTATATTGTTGCTAGATGGTTGAGGATTTTACATTTGCAGAAGGCTATTACCCGTAACTTGCTTTGTGGGCTATCTGACGCAAACCATAAATGCATATATTTTCACATCTGTCGGTTTCTGGTGTATTCAAAACAAGCCCACTCATTTTTGAATTATGTTTCTTCTGCTGTAGTGAGCTGCCTGACGTTTGCCTGGCTGAAAGGCAGCAGACAAAAAAGTGGCCCAGTAGTGAAAAGGCCTTGCCTTTCTTAATGAAATCTACCTGCTTCCTCAAAGCTGACAACTGGCAAAGTGGAAAAGAAAGGAAAGAGAGAAAGAAGGGGTAAATGGAGCACAACAGAGCAGGAGGTAGAAAGGCAAGAGACAGTGGGATCACAAGGCATGAGAAATAAGGAATTTGAGGCAACATAACCAGAGCAAGGAGGAGTAGAAACAGCAAAACAAAGGATTAAAAGGAGCAGGTTAGTAACGGTGGAGCAAATGGGAGTGGGGAACGAGGGAAAGAATATCAGGGATATCAAGTGAAGGTGTAAGAGTATCAGACTGGCTTGACTTTTAATTACTCCTTTCCATGAAGATCTCTATTTCCCTAAGCATTGGTTGATAGTGCAGATGAGTTCCCAAACTTGTACTTCTTTAGGATTTGCTTATTTAGTGTCCATTTCAGTTTTAATACAGACAGTGCCTATTAAGAAGTTGGGATACAGCTTAGAATGAAAATTATGGGCCATAACTTCTGAGCTCCAGGCGTCTGATTTGGGGGGTTATCCCAAAGATGTGCTGGGAAACACCCATCCCCAGAAGTTCACAGGTAAGGGTTTGCACGGCAATTGCCTGGACGTGCAAGCTTCCCCTGGGCAATTGCCCTGCACTGGGAGCCATGCTAAAATTGTGATTTAAGTCACAAACTTCGGATGGTTCCGACTGTGTTACATCAATAGTTACTCAGAAAAAGTTAGAAGAATTGAAACCTCTTCTCGTTTCTGAGTAACTATTGCACAGGCCCACTCTGGCCCTATTACAGGACTCCCCTCACACACCTGAGACCCCAGGGAACTTCCCCCAATCCCGACTACTCCCCCCACTTCCCAGCCTGACAGGGAGGGGTGGATTTACAATGCAACGCTTCATGACGTGGCACGAGTTCCCCAACAATAAGGGGGCCCCAGAATGAATGAGTTTCAAAGTGTAAGGAGCGGGGGTCTATTTAAGGCAGGCTTATCCAACCTCTCCCCATGTCCCCCTATCCCCTCCATCCCACCCTGATCTACTTTTCAAAATGCCAGTCAAACAGGTAAGTTGGAGTAAAAGATTGTTTTCAGAGCCTCTCCTGCATTTGCTGCTGATAGGCTCACTAGAACTTAGATTGGAGGAGGAGTGAACAACAGCGGCAGCGAGTTTGCTGGAGAGAAAGGGGTTTTCTTTCAGCAAGGAAGGGGAGAGGAGAGAGCATGGTGTGGGCCCAGGAAGCAGAGGCTGCCTGCCTCGGTCCCCGGGGAGGGGAGGCTGCCTGCCTCGGTCCCCGGGGAGGGGAGGCTGCCTGCCTCGGTCCCCGGGGAGGGGAGGCTGCCTGCCTCGGTCCCCGGGGAGGGGAGGCTGCCTGCCTCGGTCCCCGGGGAGGGGAGGCTGCCTGCCTCGGTCCCCGGGGAGGGGAGGCTGCCTGCCTCGGTCCCCGGGGAGGGGAGGCTGCCTGCCTCGGTCCCCGGAAAGGCTGTCTGCTTTGGGCCCCAGGAGGAGACTTTGTCTGCTATGGGCCTCTTGGAGGAGAGGCTATTAGTGAGGCCCCAGAGCGAGACCTGCAGAGCCCAAGGTCGGAGGAGCAGGGTGGGGAAGAGGCAGGCTGGTGTTTGAGAGATTGAGTTCATGTGGATGTGTGAGAGTGAGAGTTTGTGTGTGTGTGTGAGAGAGGGAGTAAGTGTCTATCTTACTCCCAGTCTCAGGTTTCTCACCATCACACACCAACACATACTCACACTCACTCACACAGTGGGTGAGGGTGATTGAGTGCGTTCCCTGAGACTGGGAATGAATCAGACACACACACACTGACCCTCTCACACTCTGGGCATTTTTATTAATTACTCTTCTTTCAACCTAACAATTTATTGCTTTATTTTTGCTCAGCAATTGTTTCTTTTCTTAATATCACAATCTTTTTTTGAAATTCAGTTCAATATTGTGCCAAACCTTATCTTTCCAAAATATGCTCATCAGTCGCTTAAGTGAGGAAAAAATGGAAACGTGGGCCCCCAAGTGAAAAGGCTGGACAAGCCTGGGTTAAGGTGTTGAGTTGCTACTGGGGTTAGAGATGCCATTGTGTGAGGAGTAACAGTAATCCATACTGGCAACAAAAATACCACTTGGGCTTGTGAAATGATTCATTCTGGTTACAAATCATCCAGCACTGAATTTTTTGGCTGAATGATTAGTGAATACAGGGACGCTGTAACTCTCATTGTCACTCAAGATTTGGACAGCTCACAGCATTTTTCAACAGCCCCCTGATCACAAGGTAAGCTGCCAGTGATAACACGCCATACCCAACAGAAGCAAATGTCTCTTAACATTATCCCCAGCTCTTCAAGCATAATGAGCATTAAATGTACAAGATATTGTGCAGGATATTGAGTTATACAATTTTAACACATTTCTCCAACGAAAGTTCCTTACGCCTATAGGAATATATACAGGCATATATGTAAATAAGCTTGAAATGCTGTAACCTATAAAGGAGCAGTTTCTCTTTTTAAACTGGCAGCTGCAGCTTTGGGAATATCGCACATAATATTTAGATTGCAATGCTTCTTTTGGATTGAGTATTATTTGTAAAGTACTACATGTTAATTATGGTGAATTTTATAGTTGATATGTTATCAGTAATGGCATAGTTTATATCAGGTCCCACATCATCCTTTCCACAAACTAAAAGTAATTTTGTTTATTCAATGTTTGGAATTCTTCCACATTCTAAATGCCTATTCCAATGTCCATTTCAACAGATTGAAACTGGATTTGCAAGAAGGCTTCAGGTGACACTGTCCTGAAATCCCTTTCTTCTACAAACCCTTTGGTCAGTTCTGATTGGGCTCTGCAAGTTCCTCAGAGCTAGCTGTCACCTGTCCTTGGTTTGCACCAGTGCCAAGGTGGTAACTGGTTCCCAAGAATGAGCTTTGCTTTAAAATCTTTGTACCTGCACATTCCCAATTGGACTCGTTTACTGAGAGTCCTTAATTCACTGCTTTTGACACTCATTGTTGCTGTGTGGTAGTCTTGCTTGGTGGTTGAATTAAAACTAAAAATAACACTTACAAAGCATGTTGGGGATCTGGTAGTAAGAATTGCAGTATAGACGAGAAGGAGCTGTATGTGTTTGCATATAGTTCAGTCAATATATATATTTAAGAAAAGTTTAATCACTTTCCACAGCGAGATCTATTAACATATGTTCCAATAAATTAGTTTTCAATTATACTAAACAGTGTTTCAGTAATTCTACTCATTTTATTTGATGTTCTGTATTTGTGAAACAAAGTATGTGAGAGAAGCATAAGATCAGGTTCAAACTAAATCCAAATGAATAATCCTTAACATTAATAATATCCAATTTTTAGAGTTTTATTTTACCTTACAACACCTTTAAATATATATTCAGATTGATTTATTAATCTGTGTGCAGAATGAAAAGGGATTAAGTAAATGAGACATAAATATGCATAGGGAACAAAGGCTATCATTCTGTTAATCAATACCCAAACCTATAAAGTGCTCTAGCTCATCGCTGCGAGCGTTATCTCGCCACAGGATCAGCGTACAATATTTTCCAAAAAAGTGTTCTGTGGTGCCACCAGCCCTCTTTTGCGACCGGGCATTCTGGGTCTGCAGAGTTTTTGGATGATGTTGTTTGGGAGCAACTGCTTTCAGTGAGTCCAAGCAGGTGGTTACTTTTTGATGGGAATAGGCTCATAATGCACATTATATTGCTCATTTTGAAAATGTTCAAGACGGTTAATGCATTATTAATCACCCAGGTTGATAGAAGACAGGCAGAAAGCAGGTTGGGGCTCTGAGCCACAGTACTGGAATAAGATTTCAGCACAGACACACCGAGGGTGTCCTACTCTGGTGGTGAGACTATCTCACAATTACAGGCATGTTTTACAAGTGAAGAAGCACTGATCAATTTGTGTATTTTCTTGGCTTCGGCCTTTGGGTCCGGGGGTGAGGCCAGAAACAAAGCTGAGCACAGGACTCACTAGCTGTAATTCCCCACTGCCCATGGGACTTCCCCCCCCCCACAAGGGACTGCACCCCTGATGGGAACTCCCGAACCCAAGGGGATTCATCCCCTCCCCCCCACACCGCCACCCAACTGCCAGGCCCAACTCTCACCCCCACGCATTTCCAAGCCCGAATCTCACCTCCCTCTTGCCTCTCCCACTGGCAGGCCTGATTTTCACCCGTATCCCCCCACCCCACTGCCAGGAGCTACTCTCATCCCCCTCCCCACGCCACCACACATGACTCGCAACCCTCCCCACATGCCATCAACCCCCCCCCCAACCCAGAAGCCCCACCCCACACCTCCGGCCAGGCCTGACTCTCACCCCCTCACCCCAATATTCACCCACACGTTCCCCGCCGCCCCCCCCCCCCCCCAACCAACCAACCACCCAGGCACAACCCGACCCTCACACCAAGGCCTGACCACCTCCCCCATGCCCAACCCGACCACCTGCACCTCTCCCACCAAGGCCTGACCTAACTCCCCTCCAAGGTCTGAGGCCTGATTGAACTTGACACCTCCCCTCACCTCCTGAGACCTGACCCGACACCCCGACACCAAGATCCAACCACCACCGCCCCCCACACCGAGGCCTGACCTGACTCTCCTCTACTCCCCCACTGAGGCACAACCAACTCAACCCCAAAATCCACCCCCCAGCAACAGTGGGAAGAAACGTACTGTTGCAGTAGAGAACATGTACATCCTTGTTGTGCACATCATTATCTCCTGTTTGCCCAAACCTGCCTATTCCATCACTCCTCACTCCATCGTACCATGCAAATGCACCCATCCTTCTTTCTATGCACTTCGTCCTCACATCCCCATCTATCCATCCACCACAGCCACTCGCCTTCATCATCTCCCAGATAGTCACTTGCACAAAATGTACTGCACACACTGGGTGAAAACATGCTATCATAGTCACTCATAGTTGATGCTGGAGAAGAGAGTGCAGAATGCAAGGGACAGGACAAGATGTCGGCTTCCATAGATTCCACAGATGACAACTTCAGAGGGTGAAGTGCTAGAGATTGTGGCATTTTGACAACTCTAACCATCAGAGCTGGAAGGATTGGGACCTGCCAATGACTTGGTGACCAAATACAATATCATTAATCCACAAGCTCAGAAACTACAACCCCCACTTAGTCATGTGGACTTGTTTTCGGCAGCGAGTGAAATATGATCATCTACATTGTGCTAAGTCACAATTTTCTTACCTTTCTAGTGCTAATTGCTCTCCACTAGGGCCTTCATGTGTGTAACTGCAGTCAGTGGTCCTCCAAGACAAGGAATCCTCAGAGCAGCTGATTCTTTCCGAGAGGGTAGCATCACTGGACTCTTGCTTATCATTGGTGGGACCAGACAGACAGGGACAGACAGATAGATTTTCACCCAGTGACTCTCAGCTCACAAGTGAGCGATAATAAACAGTGTGGGCAGGGACAGCTGTGGAGAGTAAAGCCATCACCAAGTTCTGTTCAGTTAGACACAGGAGCTGTAAATCGTTGATGAAATATATAATTATTGAGGGGCAGGAGAAAAGCTGCAACATTCTCGGAGACCTTCTGCACACACTCTCCACAATTGTAGAGAGAATGGCAGAGTCCAGCTCAAGTATGAGTGGGTTGTCGTTGCAGTACATTGTGAGGATGTCTTCTTCCAAGAGTAGACTGGCCAACTCATTGGAACATCAGTTGCAACAATCAAATGAGTCCATGTGGGCCTTGACCACAGCCATGCAAACTCTGATGCCAACATGTCTGGGCCCTTAATAGGATGACAGACACCTTGGCCTTTCAGTTTGTCACTGATTTCCAGCAAGCTGATCTCCAGAAGGTGGTGGAAGTGAAGTGCACCTGACCCATGAGAGGAGTCACGGGGAAAAGGGACATTCAAAGTGCTTTCACCTCACCTATTATCCCCCACTCTCACCGTCAGTGCCTGACATTCTGCCTCCTCTCCCAATGGTACAGGTGCTCTTGGAGCAGTCTCTGGTGGGCAGCTCCTTTATGGGCTCCAAAGCCCAGAGGCCACTGGCCAAGAACATCGCAGGAGTCAGAGCAGCGATGTTCCTGTACCTCTAATGAAGCCACAGAGGTCTCACCATGTAGCAGCTGTAGGAAAAGGAAGACTAAATCTTTGTAGTTGCACAAAAGTAAGGTGTTTGATAAAATTTTATGTCACTAAGCTTCTAGTGTTCATTACAATCGCATAAAATTTAGTACTTTGCATCACCATGTTAGCTATTCTTAGTTGCTGGGTGGCAACTCGTCTTTTCAGTTGTTGATGAATGGGAAGATATGAATTAATAGCTTTCAGTGGGGGAAAGGGTGGATGGTTGGTTATAGGACTGTTTTCTGTCAGTGGTAGAGGTGGTGTGTGGGGAGGAAAGTGATTGCTACATCAGTCCATGGGTGGTAACTAACAGAACCTCTTAGCTATAAGGGAGTCCTCAGCATTCCAGGCAGCAAGGTGGTCAACTGGTACTGTGTTGGTGTCCGTATCTCCATCTTTCACAAACTCCACCTCCTCAGGCTCATCCACAAAAAATGTGTTCTGAGTGCCTTGTTTGATCTATAGTTCCAATCCTCACTATCG
The DNA here is from genome assembly GCF_017639515.1 of Carcharodon carcharias. Lineage (NCBI taxonomy): Eukaryota > Metazoa > Chordata > Chondrichthyes > Lamniformes > Lamnidae > Carcharodon > Carcharodon carcharias. The sequence continues at coordinate 59,071,546 of NC_054473.1, forward strand.
TGCAATATTGTGCAGCGTGCATTCAGGAGACCCTTTGGATGAGCACCGAAGGCCATCTCCAGATCTGACTAGGCACCTGACATGCATCTTGAGCATGTCAATCACTTGCCCAATAATACCTCTGGTGGTCATATGGCTATCATTGTGCCATTCTTGAATTTCATTGTTGGGCATCTCACATGTACCATCGGCCATGTTTGGAGTGGACATCCTTTGTTTTTTAGCAGCCACCTGTTAAGTCTATGTGCAGATCCAAAGAGGTCGGGGAGCTTGGTCTGCTGCAGGATGAAAGCAACCTGATAGCTTCTCCAAAATCTGGCATACACCTGCACAAACCATTCTTGAAGCTGCACACCAGCTGAACGCTGTTGGAATGGAATCCTTTCTAGTTGATGAATATTCCTGCTTAATCTGGGGGTTTGTGGGTTGGAACATTTGCGCAGTCAAAGATATCCTATTGGAAGCCAGCCAGAGGTGCAAACTCGAGCACCCGCTCATTCTGACTTGTGTCATCACAGTTGACAATAATTGCCAGCCCTGGCAAATAATCCATCAGTGACATGTCTTGTGCGTCAGTGTGCAGCCAATTGGAACACAGTGGATATTTCTCCAGTCACGCCCTGGAAGGAACTGGAAGCAAAAGATTTGTGGAAGTTGGTTACTTTCACTGTAACCGGGGAATACGTGACCACCAGATCTAGTAGGAGATTGAAAATGGCTGCCACCACCTGACACAATAACCTCTGCCTCTGGAAACACAGCTCTACTGAGAGGTCAAGGAAGTTGCCCCTCCATCTGTACACCTTTTTATACTGCTCGTGCTGTTATGTCTGCTAATGGCAGATGATGTGTGCCAGGCATATCCACGAGGAAGCTTGATCATGCAGTCACAACTGTTTTGCAACAGTTTCAAGATACATGCACTGAATTTGGAAGTGATAAGACTACCATGGCTTCAGAGGTTTTTAGAAAACTAAATTAAACATTTATTGACAAAAGAAAAGATTTCAAGCACATACCTAGGTCTACAAATTACTACCATAACTACTCCTAAAACCCTTAATTAACCTGGCTTCCAGTTACACCCCCATTAAGGCAACAATAAAAACAAATAGATTTAAACTGACCCAGGCAAAGCAACACAATACCCTGGATAGGAGAATTCAAAGTGATTTTTCTCAGCTTCATTTCCTGTAGACAGCAACTTAATGCGCAGAGGCTGGAGGCTTTCACATTTGTGTTAGCTCTTAGAATGCCTTCTCCTCTTGCTCATAGCCTCATCTCCTTATACATGTTTTGCTCTATTTAATGTAGATTCCATTGTTCCAATAGGTCTTTGGAATTTTACCTTTCTCATAATATAAATCTTTTCATAGAGTTCATATATATATTTGGGAAAAATAAACACACTGTTTGGCTTAGCTTTCTCTGGCTAGGTGCAACATCCTACCATCTGTTTGAAATTCAAACTACCCTAATTTATCTATAAGTGCAAATTTTCCTCACACCTCACATTCTAAAACTTCAGCCATGTTTATGTATTTAGCATTTCAAACTGAGCTTTTTGATGACTCAAAGCCTCCAGACCAGCTGTCTCTAATTCAATTAAATCTCATACACACACATACACAAATACACACACACACACACAGAAACTATCCAAACCCCACTATTAATCCATTTTTACAATAAATCACAATAATATTATGAAAATTATTATATTTTCATGACAGTGCCTCCTTCCAGCTCGACCCCTCTGTTGCTCTCCTTTCTGTTGCACTCTCTACAGCAGGGTGTTGTGGCAGCGATGGTCACCTTGCTCCTCAGCCAAGGGCCAATCTAAGACACAAGGTGGCATCCATCCTTGGCTGAGTCTCAACACATCCAAAGTGCATAAATTAGCCTCTCACCCCAAATGCGCTCAACAAATCCTTTCACTGTGGGAGGTAAGAAAGAGGCCGTGAATCCTGATTATTTACCACTATAGTTCGCCCGACTGTCGATGAGCCCCACAGTTACCATTCAGTTTTCTCACTTTGGTTTCACTGGCAAGTTTCAGGAAAGTTGGAAAACGTGTGTGCATGTTGCTAAATTTAAGTACCAGTTCAAATATTGTTGGAATACATTCATTTTTATATTATAATCTATAATATGCCTCTCTGGACACACAGGTAGCCAACCACATTTTAATTAAAACTAGAAATTGGTGAGTTAGCTTAAAATCACGCTTCTATTTTCACCAAACTTAACCCCACACGTGCACTTAAACCCACACACTCTTCAATGTTAAAATCCCACCTATTAACTTTGTTTCTCTCACCACAGAGGCTACATGACCTGCTGAGAATTTCCAGCATTCCATATTTTTATTTCAGATTTCCAGCGTCCGCAGTATTTCGTTTTTGTTGAAGATTTAAGAGTTTGTTTCATACTTTCTTTAACTGGGTTCAATGCAATAGCTGGCAGTCTAGGGAAGAGGTTCCCAAACTGTGGTACCTGTGTCCCTGGAGGTACAGGGGATATCTCTGGGGGATACATAGGATAAATTGACCCATGGTGGATTTAAAACTTAATGTAAACACAACCATCTTTTTCATCATTCATTTTTTAAATTCATATTTTTTCCATTGTGTATGTGTAAAGAAATGAAAAGTTAGGATGTTTCTCAGTGGATGTTTGCTCTGTCTGTTTTATTTTCCCCAAAAGCAAGGGCATTCGGTGTGCTCCAAGGATATTGGTGGATTTGTCCCAAGGGGACAGGTCTCTGTGTCATTGGTCATCAGCGACTGCTGAGCCCAATCTTTGAGCTTCCTAGCACCATCTAGGAGGAGGACCCCATTACCCACAAACCGGTCTTTTGCCTGGAGAAAGGAGACAGGTCACCAGTGGTTAAGAGAACATGGGAATCCTGGCTGGAGATGGGCTTGAGGGGTCTGGAGGAGTAGGGCTGAAGTTTGGAGGGGGCGAATCAACCTCTCCAGGCTATTCATCTCAACAGCTTAGCAGGGGCTCTGGGAGACCCTTGTGTCTTCAGGCTGGCTCCTCCAAGGAAGGAGAAGCATGTCATCTGTCCCTACCGTCTCTTCCACCCCAAGAGGAGCCTGATTTTTCTGGGATCCTGCTGCTGATAGGTGTAAAGCAGCAAGCAAGGCTGGAAAGTTCCCAGTACCCTATGATGTGGGGTGAGAGACTCTGCTGAAGTTTTTACTGATTTAGCTGAGAAATTCAAAGTTTTCATACTTAATTTTAAAAAAAACCCTCAATATCAAGAATTGGAAAATGTACAATTCGTATGACACCCCATTAAAAAATTTATCATTTACATTTTATATAAATGTGTGCATGATGATACCAACATTTAGAAGGGTATTGTCTAGATGAGAAAAACTTCAATTGATTTGGATACAGATTCAATGCACTAACCTGAATAGCAAATTCAAACAAAAGCTTACATTCATATGGAGCCTTTAATGCAAAGAAGTTTCCCAAGGGACTTCTGAAACAGAAGTTGGCAGGAAAGTGAATGTGAGACATGAAGGGACAAATGAGTAGGGGAATACCAAGCCCTGGCCAAAACAATGTTTTTTGAGACTACTTTTAAACAAGCAGAGACTGGTGGACATGCAGAGGAGGTTGGAGGACAGTGGTCGCAATGTGTATAAAAAAAAAAAAAATTACAACTCAAAATATCACTCCTGAGCATTATGTGCCTATTTAATGTCATCGATCACATTACATTGCAAAGCCATTGTTTAAGTTGTATATGTGTATTAAAATGTATACATTTTGTACAATGCCTGGGCATTAAAGGGGTTAAAATGTTAAACTGGAATGTTGGTGTGCAGTCAGCTGATAGATCTGCAAGAGGGAGTGCAATAAGTAAAGTTTGGGAACCTCTAGTCTAGGGGAAGAAGGGACCTGTGAAATTGATCAGTTAACATTAAGATGATGGGAGGTGGGAATCTGGAAGAGGCGAGCGGATATTTGCATTGGGTCAAAAGAAGTGATACGTGATCTGTAAAATCAAAAATAAATGTGAGCTAAGGAGCTTTATAACCATTAAAGGGTGAAGACATTTTCAGTTTGTTCAGCAAACCACTAAAGAGGCTCTCTGCAGCAACAGTATTTCTCTCACTCACAGATATGTGGCCAATTGCAGCGAGAAGTGTTTTATCACAGGAAGTATATTAAAAACACTTTGTTGGGATGATGCCAAGGTTATACTGAGGCCATTGGCACAATCCTGGCTTAGAGTCTTACATCAGTGAATTGACTGAATCTGCACCAATTAGACTGCATCTTTTCAACAGACAACTGCCTGGCAATAATCTGCAGCTTTTTGAGAACACTCTTTGCATCAGTCGGCACAGTAAAGCAATGGGGAAATAAGGTTCAATGGTATGGACTGAAAGGGGACACAGGACAAAGGAGAAGTGCAACAATTAAAATGGGGGAAGATCCAAGAACAGCAACAAGAATCCAGATGCTGAGCAGGGAGTTAAGGGAAGGAAAGGATTTGGTTTACATTGGCATTGTTAAGAATGCAGAAATGAATTCAAACATACTCGGTTTCTTCCACACTTTGGTCTAACCTAACCTTTAAAGCACACTCTCACCTGGGATTTTAATACCTGGTATAACTGATCTGTGTTCCGAATGATCCATCAGTTTTATCGGTTTTGTGACTGATTTATTACCCCTGCAATAAAGCCAGGGTCCTTTCCCACGATGACTTCCTGTTGTTTGCCATTTGTGTGGGTGGACCACTGAAAACAATTCTGGTATCAGATGTCAGATGTTATCCACTGGAAACAAAACAAAACCGTTAATCGAAGCTGGTAATTTCAGCAAGCAAGAAAAAAGAAAACCAATCCAACCTGGAAAGTGAAAATCAGGTATTCTGGAGGAGAAATACTGTTATGGGGTTCTGAAATGGGACTCAAGTGTCAAGCAAAACTAAATATAGCTGCTCCAGTGAAATATAATTTTTCCAACCCTTAGTAATGGTCAAGTTGGAAAAAGTTTTGGGTACGGTATTGGATTATATCAGAACTAGTGTAAATAGTAAAAGTTAGGCAACTAAACACGCTGATTTATCACTGTGTTACATGGGGGATATCCTTGCATTATTCAACCTGACAAATGATAAAAGTAAAAAGCATGACACAGTGGTGGGAAGGTTCAGTGGATGGCTCAATATTAAGCAAGTGCCACTGCTGCAAACACTACAAGCTGTAGGACCTGGAGATGTCCACTTACAAGAAGGATTTTTAAATCTGGTCAACATACTCAATGAGACCACCCAGCTCAAAGCAGGGAAACCAGGTCCATCATAAATGCATGAGAAAGAAGAACCCAGCAGGTTCTGCCATAATTATTTAGATAGGAGCAACTTCTTAAACATGGTGCTCACCTTGTTAACTTCAGTCACCCTCACCAATCACTTATTTACAAAACCATCCACTGAAAACTGTTGAGGAAATCAAAAACTCAAACAACCTAATACTGAAAATGCTGAGATGATGGAGGTTCTGCGTCTTCTGCTTCGGTTGTAAGGCAACAAAAACAAACATCTGCATTCTGCCAACGTTAACAATTGCATATCATTTGGAATCTCATCAGTGTTGAAAGTATTCTAACCAAAAGTACATGAAGTACTAGACTCAAAGTAGTTAGGGTGTTAGTTTATGATATTTTAAGGGTTGGAACTACCAAAGTCTCAAAGCGCTACTTCAGAATGCTGGGAGACAAACCGAAGGTTCAGTAATGACAAAGTGCAGGCGGCATTTTTAATTTTGAATGCACATAGGCTGCTCATGATCTTGAACCAGTCTCTAAAAGGTTTAAGCTGTTTCAAATCTGAAGAAACCAAAAACATAAAAGTAATTTCTGACAATCATGAGCAAATTGGGCTTGCTCCAAGGCCTATACAGGTGATGGAACTTTGAGGAAATTAAATGGATTTGCTTTCTAATTGGGTTTCAATCTTGGAAAAGCTTTCAAAGAAACAAAGCAATTGGTTACAAAATTTGTAGGAGCACTTTAAAAGTGGGCAAACTTAATGCTTCCCCTGGAGGTGAACTTGGTGTTGGGACCATATAATGAGGTGAGGAGGAGATTCCGTTGCCTTCTCAACTCCTCTTAATTAAGTCCAGGTCGGGAAGCGTTGAAGACAGCTTTCCCACCCAGAGGCCAAATTGAGGCCTTTGCAAGTGTCTACTGGTATTCAACCAGCAGCCAGGGAGGGTCACACCATTTGGGCAAGCCGCTAGGTAAATCCCGATGGGTATGCCTGCAGCCTGGTGAGGGGAGGTGCGGGGTTGTATGATGCTGTGTGTGCCGGCAACCATTGTAATGTAAAGGTGTTCGGCAGGGCAAGAGCTAATGTGGCACTGAAGAAAAGCATCATCCATGGTATGATGTATAGACTCACATGGTAATGGACTGAGAGAACACACGAGAAACAGCCTACCTGTATGGCCGCAGAATCATGCATGACATTAACTGGGATCTGTACATAGTTAAATATTAACAATAAATGGTTCATGTTTAAACATACACATCTCAAGATCTTATCACTGAGGCAGAAATCAAATGAACCCATAACACAACATGGTGATCAGCAGTAGTACACAACATGGTGACCAGCTGTTTAAAAGATGAACCCTGAATAGGATCCCAAGGTATGAGAAACTAAAAGCAGCCAAGGAAGCACCAGATAGTGCACCGAAGAAGAAATAGTTTGAAGAAACAGTTGAAGAAGCTTTGCTACAGACTTGGAACTTGAGTGAGTGGAAGTCCATTGCAAGAACCCCCCACCCCCGAGAAACAGAGTTAAGACACCTGCTCAAATCACAAGTAAGGTGTGCAACACTACAGGAAATTGCAAGACCCTGACTAATGCAGAGTCAAAGGAGATGCTCAGTTCACAAGATGGTGAGCAAAAATGCAAAAAAGCTGTACTTACATTTTAGAATTGATGGCAGTCCCAGGAGCTCAGCATCCAGAAGTCGGCTAGAGGAAAGCTGCAAGGCCAGCCGGTATCGCATAGCATGAGGTGGTCAAGCTAAAGTTAATAAAAGACAATTGCTGCTGTTCTAAAGATTTGAAGGAAAAAAAACCCCTTCAAGGAAAACACTGCAAACAGAAAGAAGTGGCTTGGCCTTAATTTTAAGAAAGGCCAATCACCAAAAGGCTGAGAAGTCTTGCAGAGTGTGAGACATTCAGGCAAAAAGAGAACAGTTCCTGTAGAGTGAAAGAAAGAGAGGGCAGAAATGCCTAAAAAATAAATGCTCCCACCTTGAACGATTATTAAAAGAGGCCCACAATTGCCAGGGAGCCCATCAAAAACATAAAAGCGTGGGAAACTCACAATGAAAGAAAACCGACAAGCTACAGAGACGGCATAAGAGAAAAAAATGGTTAATGCACAGATAGTCTTAACAGGCAATGGCATTTAAAGCATTAACTACAAGGGAAAAAATAGCCATTGATAGAAAATTAGAAGAAACAGACATAGTTTGGTTAAGGAAAGGGCGAAGCCAGACACAAGAGTGGGAGCCTTGGAGAAGACAATTTTTAGTGTACAGGAGAATTACAAGATTAAACAAGGAATCAGGAGAAGTAAACATTGATCAGTTTTTATTCCTCTTTGGTTCATTTTCTGGTGAAGTACTTAACAGCCAATGTATAGATCGATACTCAACATTTGGTGAGATATTAAAAGACTTTGACATACTTTAAACTCCAAATTGTAGAGGGTGCTGACCCTAGAAGAAAATCTAGCACACTTCCAATAAAGCACCAAGGACATCAAAAGACCCCAGAGGGAGGGCAACAAAAGACTCCTGAGAGAGGAAACAAATGACCCCCGAATGAAGGGGGCACATGACAGTGCAGAGTGAGCAGATGGCTATAAATGAAAGAAAACTATTTAAGGTATTTCAAAAGAAGCAAAATGTGCAAAAAGTAAATGAAGCTGTTCTACAGGAAAATGTTTGCATCAGAGCTGAACTAGAAGATTTGAAGCGCAACATTTCAAGCTGAAAACACACGATAAACTGAAGTCACTAACGTACCAAACTGTTCGAGATCTAAACAAACAAATTGCAGAGACAACACAAATGTATCAGGAGAAAATAACGACCCTCAATTCCACAGTTGGCAGATCAAAGCAGGAATTTGGAAAACTCGAGCCAGGCAAACAGGTAGCAGAACAGGCACACAGAGACATTGCGACCTTGGAAGAGTCCTCGAAGAATCAATATGTAGCCATGGAGGAACATAAGGAGCTAAAAGGATGTTGAATATTACTTCAGAAAAAGCTGCATTGGAACAATCACTAGCAACAAAACAATGGACTGAAGCCCAGAGCGAGTTGGCAAGACATCAACAAGAAAATAAACAGTTGAAAGAACAACTGATTGTCCTTCAAGATCAAATGCAAAGGAATGTATAACCATTCAGCAACATGAAGAAATGAAGACCATCTAAACAGCAGAATGAAAGTACAGCAGGAGAAGCTTAAGGAGATCTATTGAATTACAGGAGAACTCAAGTTGAAGGAAGCGGGCCTCACAAAGAAAAGGAAAACCTGTTGAAGAATCTTCATATGCAACAAGAATCCCTCAGGTCAAAGTTTATTCTTTTGGAAAATTACCAAGAGAAACAACATGAATTTAAAGTCACTCTGAACAACCTGAAGAATCAGTTGGCAGAGAAGACTCAGCAGTGTTCAATATTCCAGAAGGAAGCTGAAAGCTACAAGAAACAGACTGAGGAGCTGAAGAAGCAGCTGAATTAAAACAAGGAGGCATTGAAAAGAAAAGCCGTAGAACTTTCCAAGCTGCAGGCCAATAATGAAGCCATGCTTAGCACAATTACAGAACTGAAACAAGTCAACACTTCACTGGAGACAGACCTGGTCAATAAGATGAAGGACAAAGACAAAGTTCTGATACAGACAGAGAAAAAGACAGAAATGAGATCAGGAAATGTAAATTTGACACTGAAGCGCAAGGCACTAGAAGAACGAAAAGCTGAGCCGAATGAAAGGATTCATTAACTTGCAAAACAATTTGAAAATAAAAGAGCAAACAAATGTTTGGCTGAGACTGTGAAACAAATGGATTTGAAGGTTCCATCTGTGGACAGCACGGAAAAATAAACTTTGAGTCCGCTCTAGGAATGAACAGAGTGTACATCCCCTGCGGAAGGAATAGGACAATCCCACAGAGTCTGAAAAAAGCAGAGGGGTTGTCAGTTAATAGAAACACAATTCAAAGGAGCACAAAAAAACAGATCAAATGGAGAAAACCAAGTACCAGAAACAAAGTACCACTGCCATTCCTCAAACGTGACAGACCGAGATGTGGAAGAACTGTCAAGCCTCAAGGCTATCTGAATTTATGAAGTCAGAGGCTTGAGATGGGGAGAAGTATTAGCAAGTAAAGATTGTATTGTAAACAGTTATATTCTGTTGGAAGGAGGAAAGTTTTCTTTGTAGGACAAAGCGGAATGTTGTATGATGCTCTGTGTGCTTGCATGCCACTGTAATGCAAAGCTGTTTGGCAGAGCAAGGGTTAACATGGGACTGATGAACAGCCCCACCCATGGTGTGATGTATAGCGTCAATGAGAGAATACTCTAGAAGCAGCCTACCTGCGTGGCAGCACCATGCATGACATTAACTGGGTCTGTACATAGTTAAAGATTAACAATAAATGGTTCATGTTTAATCATACATGATTGGGACATCAAATGGAACATAACACAAAGGGGGTACCTCCTTTTCAGACACCAATGGAGGGACCTGCCAGTGGCAAGGGGGGAACCTGCAGGAAGACACCCTCCTCCCCTTCACAATAACTCCCTTCCCCGCACATGATTCATGTGCCAAGGAATTGTGCCCTATTCCAGCTCTCTGCTCCACAATAATTACCAGTTTTTTGCAGAAGAACTCCTCTATATCTTTGCCATTCACATGGGATAGCAAAATCAATGAATAGATTTTGAGGCAAAAACATGTTGACAATTCATTTGATTTGGTCTATTCACTAACAGCCCAACTCTCTTTGGTTAACCTTTCCTGATTTCTGGCATGAAGAGTGCACAGCAGATGTTCCTATAAATTACCACCACATCACCTATTCTTCAGACTGTTAACTTGGATTTATCTTTGCCAAGACATAGTTGGATCCATCTTGGCTGCTTTCAAATGAGCTTACCTCCATGTTGATTTATCACAGGCTGGATTAGGTGCTATGATCTTTCAAAATGGCCAGCGTATGGCTTGTAATTCACATGTACAGATAAAACCACAGAAGAATTACATGCATGCTGAGGTAATGTTAATGATTGTAAGGTGTGGAAAATTCCACAGCTGGGATTTTGAAGCCCCATCATAGCAGGATCCACCTCAGGAGATTTGGCGGCCCAACCAAAAATCCATTGACTTTCAGTAGGACCGGATGATCCCAGCGGCAGGCAGGATCAGAAAATCCCACCCCACCTATTTGTGGAGGTGAAGTCAAATTGGAAACTGGCCACAAATCATTTCAAAGCAACATGAAAACAAACATATGCAGCAGCATCACTGGAGCTACAGAGCATGATATTAACACTTCATAATTACATCTTTTATGTTCAACACAATTCCAGTGAATTCAAAGGAATCTGACTGACTCAGTCTCAAGGGCTGATCAATCAAACTATGAAGCAAAGAATGAACAAAAACATGATGAGTGCTTATGTTTTGTAATAGTAAATAGTTGTATCAGGAGTTCTTTACAGCTGGTGTTTCAATAAGTTAATAATGAGAACATCAAGTTTCCTGTGGGAGCCTTGAGCTAACAGGAACAAATTGTGGGGTTAGCACAAATGGATGCTTTCCTCAAGTATAGGTAGCCACTGACTGCACACGTGTAGCGATCAGGGCATCATCACAGTGCCATTCCTCATCAGGAGAGAGTACCACTCCCTTAACATACAACTGCTATATGACCACTGCCAGAAAATGATCTGTGTGCCCATGAAGTATACACATTCTGGCAATCACTATCTACCCCATTTCTAAGAAGGATGGGCAATTCACAGGCTGACTGGTAAGGGACAGGCTGTTGAAATAGCTTTTGATACCTCTGCAGAACCTTTGCACCCTGGCTGAACGAAGATACAAAGTTAGTCATGACAATACTAGAGCAATAATAGACCAGACAATCGGTGTGTTCAAGAAATGCTTTTGTTGCCAGCATTGATATGGGGAATTTCTGATACACAGGTTACAAAGGTGGTCCTGCATCAATGCAATATGCTGCAGTTTTTCCAGTCCCACTCTCTAATGTTCTCCAGCCCCAGTCACTAATCTTCTTCTCCAGCCCCAGTCACTAATGTTCTTCTTCAGTCCCAGTCTCCTAAACTTTTCCTCAGCTCCACTCTCTAATGTTCTTTTATCTCCTCCTTTATTTAGCTATCAGTTGCTGCAGCACTTGGTGAGCTTCCAAACTCCAACAAACATATTGATCCTAGTAACACAAGCAGCTGCTGGGGTTTCATGGATAGTATTTAGTGACAGACCGTTTTATTTACTTTGAGCTTGAAGATTGTAGGAATCCTTCAAGCAAGTTCCGCTATATTTTAGCTGCCATGTTTGAATTCAAAGCAATACCAAGAATGAAATACGTCTGAGTCCAATTTACAGGGCACTGTTCGATTTGAGTTGACAGAATGCTGAATTTGCTGAAACCATGTTGAAACAGTAACAAAATCCTGAAGTAAACCCAACGATGTTCTCTTAAATTAATTAACACTGTAAATTGCAGTGATAACTTATAACTCTGTCTATTTCACAGCCTTACAATGATAGAAGAGGATCTTAAGTGCTAATGCAATGTATACAAGACAAATATTTACATGGCTTGAGACCATTCTCTAAGAGAACAGCTGAACATTTCAGTGATTGCTGGGTTTCCATGACTAATACATTGCTGCATATTTCCAAAAATACAAATCAATACATACATAAATTGACATTTTGACTGAACACAAAATAGATCTTACACAGAAGTGCAATTTATACGCTTGATGTTGTGGTCCTTGATCATTTCAGCATGGGATTATATGCTGAACCTTATCAGACTAGTGATCAAGGTCAAGCCGACCCTTGGCAGTAATTGGCATCAGTAAGTGTTCCTGCAGGGTTTTATATAATGTACTGAAACAAGAAGTCACTGCTGCAGCATTTAGCAAAATTCAAACATCAATCTAATCAAATTTAGGCAATAAACTGCTTTGGAAATAATAAATTATATTTTGGGAGTGTTTTACTTCTAATATCTTTGTTAATTTAAGCCCAGTGCTTGGTTGAACTCGTTCCAAATTACACAAGAACTACCAGGCACCCTACAGTCAGAGTGGGTCGAGCTAATGTTTTGATGACATAATATAATCACTGTTGTGAGAGCAGGTCAAAATGTCAAAATGGTATTTAAAGATTGTTTGGAACACTGTGTACTTTGTTACAGTATTGGGAGAACATTACATGAAGAATAAGAATGAAGGAATGCTTATTTAACCCAGGACTTGCTTAAATCACCTGTAGAATGAAACATTGAAGCCAAACATTCATGTTACAGTAATTACATTCATTTACTTGTGCAAACAAATACTGTGTTACATTGTACTTGTAGCTTGCCAGCAAAGTTATCAGCCCAGTGGAGGGGCAGAATACATTCTTTGTGCTTTGGTCTTGTGTCATTGATCAGCTTTTAGCAACTTCTTCTCGTCACTTTGAGCTAAATGAAGGATCAGCATTTTACGAGACAATTAAAAAAAATTGGAATGACTATTGCTACGAACCTCAATGGTACGGTTTTTTAAAATCAGCACAGTTCAACCATTCAAACACTGTGTTTCAGTGGTGATGAAAAGGAAAATGAGATTTTTCAAACAAGAAATCAAACACAAGTAATTCATTCTGGCTTGCCTTCTATGTCAATAGTCCCTAACAAGTGTTCCTTTGGATTCTTGAGCAAGCGCTGCCAGAATATCCAAAAGATCCATGTTTGGCTCTTCAGTTCTAATCAAATCTTCATTTGTCTTTAACTTTCTCAAGGGCCAGATGAACAATACAGGAAATATGCTGCATTAAACAACCCATGAAAGAACATTACTGCACACAATTTGCATAGATGTTAACAGGCTACTTGCAGCAAACGGTGACTAGCAGCTTTGAAATCTTCAGCTTTCTGTTTATCCAGCAGTATTTACAAGGGTAAAGCCTTGCCTCATTGTATACCTGGCTAGCACCACTTTGCTTCTGTCTGACAAACACTCGCAGCTTCAAGAACTATGAAGTGCAGCTTATATTATTTGTATTGCATTTATCTTCATGCCCTTCTGAAGTACATCAGTACTTTAGGAAATATGCGCAACACCAAAATTGTGAGACTTACATTTAATTGCCAATTTCCATTCTCCACCCCAGGATTATGGTGGATAATGGATTTCCACATATGAATTGTTGCGAGGAATAGAAATGTTAGTTTAGTACTTTCATACTTCCAATGAACATGGCATACATTTCATGCACCGACTCCAAGGCCCTCTTATTAGCATAACTGACAATACACAAGGCAATCAGTAATGCACACAATATGATATTCAGTGGCACTACACCATTTAAAATGATAAGAATTATTTCCATCAATTTCTTAGAGAATCTTAGAATGATCCAGCATAAAAAGAGATAATTAGGCCCATCTTGCCTGCAGTGGCTTTCTCTGGATGGTTCAATCTAGGTTTGGAACTTTTTAATTCCTACAGGCTTTTAAAAAAACTTCCTTGGTAATCCATATTATTTTTCCTGTGCCTTTTTATGCTTCTTTTGTTTCTGTATAATCATAGAAAGTTAAAACACAGAACAAGACCATTTGGCCTGTTGTACCTGTGCTGGGCTCTTTGAAAGAGGTATCATGCTTAATCCCCTATACCCATTTTTATCCTCAACTCTTAAGTTTATCATCCCCGATTACCTGTCTTGAAACTTTTAATGGAATCAACTCCCACTACCTTTTCAAGTTGAGCATTTCCGATCCCAACAACTCACAAAGGAAAAAATGTCTCCATATCTCCTCCCCAGAGTTTATGCCAATGATTTTGAATTTATGATCTCCAGCTATTGACTCACTCACCAGAGACCATAAGACGTAGGAGCAGAAGTAGGCCATTCAGCCCATTGAGTCTACTCCACCATACAATGAGATCATGGCTGATCTGATAACTCCACTTTCCTGCCTTTTCCCCATAACCCTTGATTCCCTTACTGATTAAAAATCTGTCCATCTCAGCCTTGAATATACTTAATGACCCAGCTTACAGCCCTCTGCAGTAAAGAATTCCACAGATTCACTACCCCCTGAGAAAAGAAATTCTCCCTCATCTCTGTCTCAAATGGGTGACCCCTTACTCTGAGATTATGCCCTCTGGTCCCACACTCTCCCATAAGGGGAAACAACCTCTCAGCATCTACCCTGTCAAGCCCCCTAAGCATCTTATATGTTTCAATAAGGTCGCCTCTCATTCTTCTAAACTCCAATGAGTACAAGCCCAACCTACTCAACCTCACCTCATAAGAAAATCCCTCCAAACCCAAACCCTAGTGAATCTCCTCTGGGCTGACTCCAATGCCAGTTTATCTTTCCTTAAATAAGGGGACCAAAATTGTTCACTGTATTCTAGGCATGGTCTAACTAGTGCTTTATATAGTTTTAGCAAGACTTCCCTATTTTTATGCTCCATTCCCTTTGAAATAAAGGCCAACATTCCATTTGCCCTTCCCTATTAGCTGCTCAACTTGTATGTTAGCTTTTTGTGATTCGTGCATGAGGAGTCCCAAATCCCTCTGTGCTGCAACTTTCTGCAGTCTTTCTCCATTTAAACAACAGCCAGCTCCTCTATTCTTCCCACCAAAGTGCATAACCTCATATTTTCCCACATTATATTCCTTTTTGCCCACTCACTTAACCTGTCTATATCCCTCTATAGATTTGTGTCATCCTCACTGCTTGCCTTCCCACCTATTTTTGTGTCATCTGCAAACTTGGCGATGGTACATTCACTTCCCTCATCCAAGTTATTAATATATAGTGTAAATAATTGTGGCCCCAGCACTGATCCCTGTGGCACTCCACTAGTTACAGGTTGCCATCCTGAAAATGCCCCCCTTATCCCAACTCTCTGTCTTCCTTTATCTGTTCTTTCAAAACATTTCATCACCTTGAAAATTTCTATTTGGTCACCTTTTAACCTTCCCCATTCCAAGGAGAACAGTCCTAACTTTAATAATCGTTAATTAAGTCTCATGTTTGACAAGTACCCAACAGCATCCTCTATTTGCCAGACAGATTTTATTCATTCCACTAAATCATTCTAACCAAAATATTTCCTGTATACTACCATCCATTTTGTATCTGGGTCCTGTTTATTGCAGTTAATTCATAACCTTTGAGGGACCAATCAAAATATACCAACCAATTAATATTGCTGCAAACAGAATAAAAGAAAAAGACTTGCATTCTCAAGCAGTGTACATCTCAAAGCACTTTATAGCCAATGAACATTTGAACTGTTGTGATGTAGGAATAAATACGTGATGACATTCTGACATTCACAACTACAGCTTCCATGGATTTTAATAAGAACTCAAATGTTTCCAGCACGCTCAAACCTTAGAGCAATCGAAGAGATTGAATGTGCACTTGAAAATGGAAATATATCATGTAAATTGTTACATCTGAGAGTTCTCATTTGATTTATCCACACAATGTTACTATAACAGAATAAAATATTATTAAATAAAATATACAACAAATTTCCTCTCTTCATATTCCACCACCCCTCCCCCATCTCTACAGCCTACTGTAAACACAGCAATGTTGTGTTTCCAGGCTTCCGCTGTTCTGAACAGAGTTCTCAGGTGGTGACTTCTTCATTTGTCTGTCAGGTAACAGTTAGATTGGAATATGCACTAGTGAAACATGCATGAGTCCTCTGTTTAATGCACACTGCAATGCAGCATCAATACATTGCACCACTATATGACCCCAAATTGCACTTTTTGCAAACATTTTTTTTTTAAAAAAGAGCTATACACGCTCCATAAAATAATATTGTAGACTGTGCCTGTAAATTATACTAAAATTAGCAATAATTGCACACCTTAATGGTGAAAACTATAGTGCAAAACATGCTGCATTCAAATCCAAAAGAAACTACATCAAATGAACAGTGCAAAGAAAGATGTACAATGTACAGTGTTACAATAAAAAATCTTCACCATAGCATTACTGGGGTACATGAAAAAATAATGATCCAATAGAAGAAACTCAGATATAGTCAGAAAACCCTGATTGCTGGATTATTCAATTTCTGCAGTTCAGAGTCACAAGTTATTCAAAAGCAGCACGGAAACTGGCCATTTGGCCCAATAGATCAATGCTTTGCTTATGCACCACTCAAGCTTCCTCCCACTATTCTTCATATCATCCCATCAATATATCCTTCTATTCTTTTCTCCCTCATATGTGTTTAATTAGGTTTCCCTTAAATGCATCTACATTATTCACCTCAACTACTTCTTGTGGTAGCAAATTTCCACTTTCTGACAACTTCGAGGTAAAGAAGTTTTGTCTGAATTCTATTTTGGATTTATTAGCACCTATCTTATATTTATGACCCCTAGTTCTGGTTCTGCAAGTTGAAACATCTTGGCAGGTTTTCGTCCCTCATCCACTTCTTGTCTTCCAACAGCTGCTTGAGAGTTTGTTTTTCATCTCCTTTGACTTCCTTTCTAGTTCAGCCACTGTGGTACTCTCCCATTTGTGCAGAGAGAAAGTCCAAGCTAAAGTCCCTCAATGCCACAGCTTCCTGTCTTTCTGCTTCTTGTATTACCGCCACTGCCTACAGCAGGCAAATCATGTTAACACCAACTGGTTTAAGTGGTAGTGACCAGATATGCATTGTGTGCTAGCACACATTGTGAACAAATCCTTGTAAAGGGCTCTGGACAGGAGGATGTGAACCATTTGCAAACATCTCTTCCTTCTATCGCAGCACAGCACTGAAATTTCAACCTGTTTCCTCAGTAAATTTTCCAAGAATGCACAAGAAATCAGGGATATGTTCTTAATTTTGAACAGACAACAACATTCATTTGTTTGCAAATGAAAAATCAAAGTTTGTTCACTTTTTGGTATTTTTCTGCCAAGATTTTTTTTCAATTGTAATGATCAATTTCACAGTAATTACACTGGAACAGACAGCACCCTGAAACCAGTTGTCCAATTACAATTTACAGTAAACTAATTTGCATTTTGTGAACACCTTTAAGCACCCTCTGTTCAAAAAATGTATCGAACTGCAGTGAACTGTGGACAGCGACAGACTGAAATTTCATTGCACTTCGCACGTGAGGAGGCTTCTCAAAGCACTTCGCAGGCCAATAAATAGTGGGTCACAAGGTAGAGAAAAAAGGGGAAAACAGAAAAAGTGTGGTAAACAACATCATCAAAGAGTAGCATATTGAAAACAGGAAAGGCAGTGGCAGGTGGTGAAAGATGTTTCAAAGTGACTAACAAGGTCATCTAGCAATGATATGAACATACGAAATAGGAGCAGCAGTAGGCTATTCGGCCCTTGAGCCTGCTCCACCATGGCTGATCTCTTTGTGTTTTGAATATTCCCATCTATCCCTGATAATTTTTGATTCCCTTGCCTAACAAGAATCTATCTACCATCACCTTAAAAATATTCAATGACCCCACCTCTGCCACCTTCTGAGGGAGAGAATTCCAAAGTTGCACAACCTCGAAGAAAAGATTTCTCATCTCTGTCCTAAAAGGGAGGCCCCTAATTTTAAAACAGTGCCCCCTAGTTCTGGACTCACCAATACTGTTCAGTATCTTATATACCTCAATCAAGTCACCCCTCACTCTTCTCAACTCCAGTGGAAATAAAGATAAAAGCAAAACACTGCGGATGCTGGAAATCTGAAATAAAAAGTTTTCCCAGCATTTTCTGTTTTTATTCCAGTTGAAACAAGCCGAGTAGCTTTCTTAATTACTTGCTGCACCTGCATATTGACTTTTTGTGACTCATTTACTAGAACACCTAAATCCTTCTGCAGCTCGGAATGCTACAGCCATTCTCCATTTAAGTAATATTCTGCTTTTTTAATCCTTCCTGCCAAAGTGAACAACTTCACATTTTCTCACATTAAACTCCATCTCATATTTTTGCCCACTCACTCAACCCATCTATATCAGCAACCTCCTTACGTCCTCTTCACAACATACTTTCCTACCTATCTTTGTGTCATCTGCAAATTTACCTATCATGTATTCATCCTCCTCACTTAAGTCATTGATATAAATTGTAAAATGTTGAGGCCCCAGCACAGACCCCTGCGGGACTCCACTCGTCACATCCTGCCAATCAGAAAAAGACCCACTTATGCATACCCTGTTTTCTGCCAGCCAACCAATCTTCTATTCATGTTAATGCATTACCCACTACATCGTGAGCTTTTATTTTTCACAATCACATTTGATGTGGCACATTATCAAATGCCTTCTGGAAATCCAAGTACAGCACATCTACAGGCTCCCCTTTATCCACAGCACATGTTACTCCTTCAAAAAACTCCAATAAATTGGTTAAACATGATTTCCCTTTTAACAAAACCATGCTGACTCTTCCCGATTACCTTGAGTTTCTCTAAGTGCCCAGCTATAACCTCCTTAATGATCGATTCTAATAACTTCCCGATGACAGACATCAAGCTAACTGGCCTATAGTTTCCTGTTTTCTGCCTCCTTCCCTTCTTGAATAGAGGGGTTATACTTGCTACTTTCCAATCCGATGGAACTATTCCAGGATCTAGGAAACTTTAGAAAATTAACATCAATGTATCTACTACCTCATTAGCCACCTCTTTTAAGATCCTAGGATGAAGTCCATCAGGACCAGAAGACTTGGCAGGCCGCAGCTCCATCAGTTTGCTCAGTACCGCTTCCCTAGTGATTGTAATTTCATCAAATTCTCCTCTCCCTTCCACTTTCTGATTTACAGCTATTACTAGAATGGTTTTTGTATCTTCTATAATGAAGACAGAAGCAAAAAATATTTGTTCACTTCATCCGCCATTTCCTTATTAACTATTAACTTCCAATTCTCGCTCTCTAGACGATCAACACTCACTTTCCTTACTCTTTTCCTTTTTAAATACCTGTAGAAACACTTCCTACCCATTTTTACATTTCTAGCTAGCTTCCTCTTATACTCTAACTTCTTACTCCTGATTAGCCTTTTGATCATTCTCTGTTGTTCTTTATATTCTGATAGAACAGAATGAGCATTGAACAAAGGATGTTTTAATTCTAGTAGACTAGAAGATGCTGAAGTACTGTACTGTAAGAAGTAACATATAGATGAGAAATAGGAGGGGGCCAATGATATTCCTTGGGGGAGTCCAGAGGGAAAGATGCAGGAGCAGGAGGACAAACCATTGCAGGAGCTATTCTGGTCACAAATAGATATATAAGAGCAAAGCAAGACAAAGGCCGGCATTAAGAAAATAGTTATTGCTGTTATTGTGTAGCAAGGTCATAGAGATTAGAAAATGGGAATGAGATTCATCAAATTATTTTACCAGGGCATAGAGCAAATGGAGATTACCAAGAATAAAGTTTTGTGGGACTTCATGCAGATCAGCATACTGCCTGAGGTATTCTGAGTGAAGATAATTTGTGCAAGGTGAAGGCTGCCTCAGAGAGGATTAGAGGATGGAGTTGTTTGTTCATAATGGCATGGATTAGAGTTTCAACATCAGGGAAAGACAAGGGTGGAGGTAAGCAGTCTTGGTAAAGGAACAGATGTGTAGGAGGAAGCACAGGATCAAGCACTAAGCCAATGGTCCAAATTTCCAGGACTAGCCTGAGCTCGCTGTCAAGCAGGTTGATGGAATCCAGGAAAACGGCAGAAAGTAACTGATAGGAGACAAATAGGATGCCGTAGTTTTATTGGCATTAAGCTAATGGACATGTTGATTCAGTTGGCCTCTTAACAGTGTGCTTGGCATGCTTCATTGTCTTACACAGTCTGGGAAGAGTTGTAAAAGAGTGTGGAGAGTCTAGTTTTTCAGTCATGTGTACAAAATAAGCCAGTTTCGGAGGAACACACACCATTGTAAATTCAAGGTTATGGTATATACTTTATGAATTTGGTGGTTTTCACTGTTACAACCTTTCACTATGTTGAAATGTTAGGAAGCAGTAAGTGTGATCACCTGATCCATTTCAATGAGGTGAACATCAGGCAGGTTTGACTCCAGGCAGGTGATCCACTCAGTCAGATACTGACCATGTGGTAAAGGTGAAAATTCCCCTCTGTGAATTCTTCAAACTAGTTTTAAATTGAGATTCAAATGTTAACAAATAAAGCACTGATTTATTTGAGATCACAATGATGAACATAATATTCACATGAAGAAAATTTATGTATGGTTATTTTAAAAAGAAAATTTAATACCCAAGTTTCTTTTATCCACACTCACCTCCTTAAGGTGCTGACGCTTTATAAAATAGAGTTCATGGATCAGAGCGGTCCATCATAATTCAGTCACATTCATTTTTAGTTAAGAGTCAAGAGTTGGGGTGGGAAAACAGCCAAGCAAAAAGTTTTTCTCACCCACTATCTACACTTTCCAATATTTTCCAGCAAGGATCAGTGGACAACAATCAGGAGTAAGAACAATGCCTGATTCTTTGTCCCTCGGGCACTGGCAAATTATAGTGCCTGGAATGCTACCCTGGCTGATGCCAGTTACCTGAGCACATTCTGAAGATCAAACCAAAAACCTCTTTGCTTAGCTCAGTAATTCACCAGACAGTGCCCTGTGCCCACTAAACCGCCAGTGTGACAATGCTTGTGATTTGCTTGGCTGTAGAGCAGTATTTCAAATTAGAACAATGAGGTTTCTGAGATCACTAGAGAGTGCATCTCATTCCAAAATATTCCTATTCCCTATCACTACACCCTCACACTGGAAAATGTAGATGTTGGGTGAGGACAGGATCAAGCATGCCAATGGTACCCTCTAAGGATGAATGGCCTACCCATACTTACTGAAGCATAACCACTTAGGCAAGGAACAGAGGCACCTACAGAATCTCATCCCAGGAATTTTTAGAGGATGAGGGAGAAGCCCAGTCTGAGGATGGGGATTACATCTGTAAATAGCACAGGTTTTAAACATCACCGCTTCAAAAACATTGCTCATGACTTCTTTAATGCATATTCTTTGCCTTTGTTACACACATCACTAGAATACCAAGTACATATTGTTGCCAAAGTTAGGAAGTTAAAAAATAAGATGAGCCAAAAATAGATTTGCATTCTGCAACATGTCAAAGAAATTAAATAGCCTACAGGTAATGCTTGTTATTTGGTTGGGTCTTCTTTGCCTTACCCTGCCTTTGTAAGCAAAGTTAATGATACAGCTCCAAAAGAATCCAAATGAACAATATACAACTCACATAAAATGCACAAAATTAAAAGATGAAAAAGAACCCAGCAAAGCATATAATCAGCAGTCACATTTCACAGAATTATACAGTTTCCTTCTCACCATTTTTATGGCTGACAGTCGCCAAGTAAAATTCAACTTCAAAGCTAAAGCTTAACTAACACCCAGACACTGAGGACAGGGTACTAATAAGCTGTCTCGAAGGACATTATCACAGCAGATAATAACGCAAGCTCCTACCGAGTGAACAGGAAGTGTATGAGTGAAGCAATGATAGCACAAGCTGAGAGAATTAAAACACTGTGGCCTTTAAACAAAACATTTAAGAGAAACCAGAGGTTTTAAAACCACCACTTAATCAGGCAGCTAATTTTTACTTCGATGTCAGATAAAGCTCTATAATGAAAATTCTATAAACTAAATGCTCGCTACTCAAAATATATCCAGTGCAACAAAGAGGCTAGATTTTACTTGGTGAGAAGGTTCCACCTACAGCTAACAATTAAAACATCAAGAACTCGGAAGTCATTTGTAAATTTATGGCAACTTTGAAAAAATATATTCCCTCAAGGAAAGATCCTGAAACATGTAAAGGATCATGCATCCTGGCATAATACTTTTGCTCTTGTTACGACCAAGTGAGGGGGGATGAAATGACTCCCCTATTCTCCCACTCCTCATTTGATTGCAACAGGGTCTATTTTTTAAAGAATTGAGAGAGGATGTGCTTTACCAATTCTGTAAGTGTCCCACTATTTACATGTCAAGGTTGTAGAGAATTACTCAGACAGGTTTTCTTAGGTTAAACAAAGAATGAGGTAAGTTTATTGAACCTATTCTGAGTTAAATAAATAAGAAAAATGCGACATCATTCATATAGTCACAAACATTCATTTGGACCCACACGCACACACACAAGCACAGATGGAAGAGGGAAGAGTAAGAGGTCAGGCTTATAAGGATTATACGGTCCGCAAAAGAAAAAATGGAGTATATGGTTAGCTGTTCCTTGATTGGTCTTGAAGCAGTGATTCAACATTGCAGCCATTTAGCTTAGCTGTTCTTCTGGATGCAGTCGTACAGAGCAGATTTCCACATCTTAAAAGATCTCTGTTTGCAGTCGTTTTCTTCTTGGTGTGGTCACTTTACAAACCACATGCAGTACTTCCAGTGAGTGAGGGAAGGCACAAGGCTCCAACAGCCTGCTTCAGTGCACCATTGTCCTTTTCACTTCTTCCTCTCTCCTGTTTGGCAGGGGTCCCCTAGAAATACCTTGCTGGTTATATATTCCAGAGGGGCTTGATCAATTCATGTCTGCTGCAGTTACTGTTCCAGAACAGGTAATTGAACTTTGATGTCTCATCTCAGGAACATTTGCAAAGTCTCAATGTGTGCGGGCAGTCAGGAGCTAGGGTCTTTCATGCTCCTAGGGAGTTGATTGTCTGTCTTCATTCCAACTTTGTGGAATGTCAATTTGTGCTTTGGAGCAGCTCGGCCTGCCTGGGCTGTTTCTTTTTAGAAGATACAAAATTTTCTACATGGGGTTCCACTTTAAAATCTAGCCAGTGGAAAAATCAGAAATCATATTTTCTTTTTCCCAGGGTGGAAGAGTCAATTACTAGGGGACATAGATTTAAGCTGAGAGGAGAAAACTTCAGAAGAGATGTGCAGGGCAAGTTTTTTACGCAGAGGGTAGTGAGTATCTGGAATTCGCTGCCAGAGGAGGTGGTGGAAGCAGGTATAATAGTGGTGTTTAAGAGGCAGCTTGACAAATACATGAATAGGACGGAAATAGAGAGATACGGACCCCGGAAATGCAAAATGTTTTAGTTTGACAGGATATAGGATCAGCGCAGGCTTGGAGGGCCGAAGGGCCTGTTCCTGTGCTGTACTTGTCTTTGTTCTTTGTTCAAAAAGCACATCCGCATGAAACTTTGTACAAAGATGCATTATTGCAAATACTTTTTCCTTACCATTTAAAGGAATTCAACTCTGGGCAGCTCATTTTTATGGTGCCACCATACCATTCAAATCAGAAATGAAGAGAAAACCCTAAACCAATATTCCTTCAATGCTGAAGCTAATTTTCTAAGAGGT
Source organism: Carcharodon carcharias (assembly GCF_017639515.1). Classification (NCBI taxonomy): domain Eukaryota; kingdom Metazoa; phylum Chordata; class Chondrichthyes; order Lamniformes; family Lamnidae; genus Carcharodon; species Carcharodon carcharias. The sequence continues at coordinate 59,095,223 of NC_054473.1, forward strand.
ATCATTTAATCCCTGATTCCTGTCAATCATTGACACTCAAGCACCTCAGTCCTAGCTGCTTGCTATCTTTTACTGTTTGAACTTTGTGGGCCTGGAAGTTGGGAATGACTATTTTTGACACCATTTTATCACTAATGGGTAAATTCTAAATCAGATAACCAAGCCCTCTTAGAGTTTACGACTTGAACTATGTATAAATTAAAGGGAACATAGTTCCCCAATTGTCCATGGCACACAGTTCAGCAGTCTATGAGGACAATGTTTCAAAATCATTCCTTTAAAATGTTATTTGACCAAGCATCTAGGAGTGAAGGACCTCAGGCAGACAACATTTTCCTGACAATTTTCTCCCTAGATATTGCTATTATCCTCTTCCTTGGGTGCATTTCCCCATGCACTAGGCATCCTCTGGTAGTTCAATGAAGTGGCCTTTGTTTTAGTGTGTTGCAGGGCCATTCAGCAATGGTGGCAGCAAGAAATGGGGTATCACCATCTATCATCACTCAATGTGCAGACTTCAAGTGGGGTCATTGCACCTCGATCAGAAATAAAAACTGAAGGCAGTTTTTCCCTCCCTAACTGAGGAGGCTGGTCTAAATGTTGCTGCTCTGTCCGAGAGCAGTTAACAGCACAGACTGAGGGTTGCACCCGAGTGATCCCTTGTCTGTCTGGCTGAGCTTTTCACTGGCCAATCTTGCTGAGCCACTGGGGGAAGCTTTCACAAAATATTAATCAATTAGCACTGCACCCAATGAAGATATATTGCCTCGTGCTGAATATTTCCACTCATTTTTGACTGAATGTGGCAGCACTGCAGAGCTTTGATCTGATCTGTTGGTTGTACAATCACTTCATTCTATCACATGCTGCTTTCACTGTTTATCATGCAAGTAGTCCTGTGTTGTCGCTTCACCAGGTTGGTACCTCATTTTCAGGTAAGACTGGTACTGCTCCCTGCATGCTGTCCTGCACTCCTCATTGATGATCCCTTGGTTGATACCATAGTTTAAGGATAATTGTAGAATGAGGGAAACTTTGGGCCATGAGGTTACAGATTGTGGTTGTATACAATTCTGCTGCTGTTGGTAGTCCACAGCACCTCATGGATGCCCAGATTTGATCTGCTAGATTTTTTCTGAATTTATCCCATTCAGCAGGGAGTTTGTGTCACACAACATGATAAATGGTACCCTCACTGTGAATACAGGACTTCGACTTCCACAAGGACTGTGTGGTGGTCACTCCTATTAATACTGTCACAAACAGTATATAAACAGGTAGGTTATGAGGACAAAGTCACGTAGGTTTCTTCTTCGTTTTGTCCTCTTACAAAATGCAACAAGCCTAGTTTAGTAGATATGTCAGTCAGAACTGGGTCAGTCTTGGTGACGGACATTGAGTTCTCCCACCCAGAATACATTCAGTGCCCTTGCTATCTTCAGGTCTTCCTCCAAGTGGTGTTTAATATGGAGTACTGATTCATCAGCTGAGGGAGGGAGGTAGGTGGTTATCAGCAGGAGGTTTCCTTACCCATGTTTGAACTAATGTCATGAGACTTCATGGGGTCTGGAGTCAATTTTGAGAACTTCCAAGACAACTCCCTCCCGACTGTGTACCACTATGCCACCACCTCTGTTGTGTTGGTCCTGCCAGTGGAACGGGACATACCCAGGAATGATAGAGGAGTCTGAGGCATTGGCTGTAAGTTATGACTGGGTAAATATGATTATGTCAGGGTGTTGCTTCACAAGTCTGTGGGCCAGCTTCCCAATTTTGACATAAGTCCCCAGATGTTGGAAAGGACAACTCTGCAGAGCCGACAGGGCTGGGTATGGTTCTTGTCCCTTCTGGTACTTAGTTGATGTTGGTCAGTCCATCGGGTTTTATTTTTTTTCAAGTTTTTTGTAGTGGTTTGATACAAATGAATAGCTTGCTAGGCCATTTCAGTGGGCAGTTAAGAGTAAATCACATTGCTGTGGGTCTGTTGTAGACCAAACTGGGTAAGGAAGGTTAGATTTCTTACTCTACAGGAGATTACTCAATCAGATGGGGTTTTACAACAATCTGGTGGTTTCATGGTCACAATCATTGACGCTAGTTTTTAAATCTAGATTTATTAATTCAATTTAAATTCCATCAGCTGCTGTAGTCCAGTGACATAAGATAAAATAAAATTTGGTATATTGATAAGTAAAAAGGCTTGAGGAAATCCAAATGGCATCAGTCCGGATTAGTGAATAATGCAAATTGTTCACTCCACTGATTTTCGTTTGCTAATTTTATGGTTGATACAAAATCGAAAAACTGTAACTAAGCAATTAAAGGAAATTGAACACCAAGGCCATACAATAAAATCATGGAAATTATGTGCTACTTACCACAGGTGAACACCAAAACAATGTCCTATTCACAAAGTCATACAGCGCAAAGGCCATTCAGCCCATCATGCCTGTTCTGGCTCTTTGAAACAGCTATCCAATTAGTCCCTATTATTTAACAAATATTGTTGTGGGTAAATCCCAATTGCATTATGTTTTTCCTAATGCAAGTAATGGGAGTTGCTACTTAGACTGGACTAAGAATAAGAAGACTGACATAAAAAAGGGTTTAAGCTCCTTCCCACTTTGAAGCATTAATCATTGCTCATGTACTGCATTTACCATTGGGGAGGAGTCAAATTAAACATTCTTTCTACTGTAAATCACAAGCTAATGCAAATTGTATTTGTGCGGCAGTACAAAACTCCATTTAGATTAAACTATCAGAAACTATCTCTCAAGGTGACAAACAACAATGATTTGAAGCACAACTTTCTGTGATAGTGCCAAATATGTAGAATGACACCTGTGATAGCTCAGAAACTGTAGTACAAAGGTAATCATAATCACTGCTGCCTGTGTGAGTTACTAATGCTTTAAACTTGGAGCAAAACACAACAGGTGCTGGAAGAATAACAGTAAATGCTGTTAAAAACACAGCAGGTCAGGCAGCACCTGTGGAGAGCACAGCCAAATTAATGTTTCAGCTGTGAAAAGGAAAGGATTTTGTTTTTGCTTTAAATTTTAAAGCTACCATCTGAACTTCTTATAAATTACACATGGGAGGAAACACTGCTCTGTGCCCTTTCAGCATTGAAATTTCAGTCATAAAACAGCAAAGTACAAATCCAAATCTAAATACAGAGCTGAAATTCACTTGAAGCACGGTATCAGCAAACAAGCAGGGGACCAATATTGCTCTCTCACTGAAATGCACCCAATACTGTGCCACTACATGCTGTCTAACTGGGGAATTTAGCAAGGCATTTTGTGGTGTGTGGGTTCGGTGCATACACGTCTGCCAAGACTCCCAGTGTTGCTCTTCTTTAAATGCATATCTTAATGTGTATTTCCACCCAGTAGATGCTTTAAGAATGACCCAAGTATAAATTTATTACAAACACCGGTCATTGACAGAATAGGAACATCAGAACAGAAGTAGGCCTTTCAGCCTTTCAAATCTGTTCGACAATTCAATTGGATCATGTCTGATCTGTATCTTAACTCCATCTGCCTGCCTTGTTTTTATATCCCGTAATACACTCATCTAACAAAAATCACCAATCTCAGTTTTGAAATTTTCAGGACCTAGACTCAACACGTTTTTGAAGAAAGAATTCCACATTTTTCACTGCCTTTTGTGTGATAAAGTGCTTCTTGACATTGCCTAATTGAGCTCCAATTGTCAGGTTATGTTTCCTCATTCTGGACTCACCCACAGAGGAAATGGTCCCTCTCTATCTACCCTATCAAATCCATTAATCATCTTCAACTCCTCAATTAGATCACCCCTTAACCTTCTATTTTTGAGTTTTCAAGCCTAGTGTAAATAGGAAAGGAGGTGGGGTAGCATTGTTAATAAAGAAGGAAATCAATGCAATAGTGAAAAAGGACATTGGCTCGGAAAATCATGATGTGTTATCGATTTGGGTGGAGAAAAGAAACACCAAGGGGCAGAAAATGTTGGTGGGTGCTGTCTATAGGCCCCCAAACAGTAATGGAGATGTAATAGAAGGCATTAAGCAGGAAATTAGAGATGCATACAATAAGGGTACAACTGTAATCATGGGTAACTTTAATCTACAAATAGATTGGATAAACCAAAGTAGCAATAATACTATGGAGAAAGATTTCCTGGAGTGTGTATGTGATGATTTTTTAGGAACTAACTAAAGAGCAGGCTATCCTAGACTAGTTCATAGAGTCATAGTCATAGAGGTCTACAACACAGAAAAAGGCCCTTCAGCCCATCAAGTCAGCGCCGCTCAAACAAGTACCTAACTATTCTAATCCCATTTTCCAGCACTAGGCCCATAGCCTTGTCTGCCATGACATCGCAAGTGCACATCCAAATACTTCTTAAATGTGATGAGGGTTTCTGCCTCCACCACCCTTACAGGCAGTGGGTTCCAGATTCCCATCACCCTCTGGGTGAAAAAATTCTTCCTCACATCCCCTCTTAACCTCCTGCCCCTTATCTTGAATCTATGCCCCCTGGTTATTGATCCCTCCACCAAGGGGAAAAGTTCCTTTCTGTCTACCCTATCTATGCCTCTCATAATTTTATACACCTCAATCATGTCCCCTCTCAATCTCCTCTGCTCCAGGGAAAATAACCCCAGTCTATCCAATCTCTCCTCATAACTAATACTCTCCAGCCCAGGCAACATCCTGGTAAATGTCCTCTGCACTCTCTCTAGTGCAATCACATCATTCCTATAATGCAGATTCCAGAACTGCATGCAATATTGTAGCTATGGCCTAACCAGCATTTTATATCGTTCCATCAAAACCTCCCTGCTCTTATTTCTATGCCTCGGCTAATAAAGGCCAGTATCCCATATGCCTCCTTAACTACCTTATCTACCTGTCCGACTACCTTAAGGGGCCGGTGGACATGCACACCAAGGTCCCTCTGATCCTCGGTACTTCCCAGGGTCCGACCATTCATCGCGTATTCCTGTGCCTTGTTTGTCCTGCCCAAGTGCATCGCTTATCTGGATTAAATTCCATTTGCCACTGATCAGCCCATCTGACTAGCCCGTCTATATCCTCCTGTAATCTAAGGCTATCTTCCTCACTACTTACCACCCCACCAGTTTTCATGATATCTGCGAACTTACTGATGAACCCTCCTACATTTAAGTCTAAGTCGTTTATATATACCACAAACAGCAAGGGACCCAACACCGATCCCTGTGGAACCCCACTGGACACAGGCATCCAGTCACAAAAACACCCCTTGACTATCACCCTCTGCTTCCTGCCACTCAGCAAATTCTGGATCCAATTTGCCTTGGATCTCATCGGTTCTTACTTTCGTTATCAGTCTCCCATGCGGGACCTTATCAAAAGCCTTGTTGAAGTCCAAGTAGACTACGTCAAATGCATTGCCCTCAACAGCACACCTGGTCACCTCTTCGAAAAATTCAATCAAATTGGTCAGACATGATTTACCCTTAACAAAACCATGCTGACTGTCCTTGGTTAATCCCTGCCTCTCCAAGCGTAGATTAATTCTGTCCCTCAGAATTGCTTCCAATAGTTTCCCCACCACTGAGGTTAGACTGATTGGCCTGTAGATCCCTGGTTTACCCCTTCCTCCCTTCTTGAATAACGGTACCACATTGGCTGTCCTCCAGTCCTCTGGCACCACTGTTGTGGTCATAGAAGTATTGAAAATTATTGCCAGCACCCCTATCTCCTCTTTTGCTTCACTCAACAGTCTGGGATACATTTCATCCGGGCCTGGAGATTTATCTACTTTTAAACCTGCCAGACCACTTAGAACCTCCTCCTTTTCTATGCTAATTTCTTTAATTATATCACAGTCCTTCTGCCTGATTTCCATACCCAAGTCGTGCCTCTCACTTGTGAACATTGACACAAAGTATTCATTTAGAACCCTACCTATGTGTTCCGGCTGCACATACAAATTACCACATACAAATTAATGGGTCCTACTCTTTCCCTAGTTATCCTCTTACTCTTAATGTACTTGTAAAATAACTTTGGATTTTCCTTTATTTTACCTGCCAATGTTTTTTTATGCCCCTTTTTGCTCTCCTAATTTCCTTTATAAGTTCCCTACTACACATTCTATACTCCTCTAGGGCTTCCACTGTTTTGAGCCCTCGGTATCTGCCATAAGCCTCCCTTTCTCTCTTTATCCAGTCCTGTGTATCCCTCGACATCCAGGGTTCCCTGGATTTGTTGGTCCCATCCTTTGTCTTTATTGGAATATGTTGGCCCTGTACTCTCCCAATTTCCTTCTTGAATGAGTCCTGCTGCTCTGATGCAGATTTCTTCACTCAGAGGGCGGTCAGCCTGTGGAGTTCTCTACCACAGAAGGCTGTGGAGGCCAGGTCACTGAGTATATTCATGAAAGAAATTGATAATGTTTTGGATATTAGGGGCATCAAGGGGTGTGAAGAGAAAGTGGGAGTACGGCTTTGAGGTAGAGGAATAGCCATGGTCATATCGAATGGCAGAGCAGGTTCGAAGGGCCAAATGACCTACTCCTCGTTTCCATGTGCATGTAACTTGCCCTCAATATTTAACCCTCTTAGCCCTATTATTATTCTGCTAAATCTGTGCTGCATCCTCTCCAAGGCCAATATATTCTCGAGGTCCAATGCCCAGGACGGAATGTAGTATTCAGATGTGGTCCTACTCGAGCCTTATACAACTGCAGCATCACTTCCAAATTTTTTGTATTCCAAACATTTTGAGATGAAGCAATCATTCTAATAGTTTACTTTAATACCTGTCCACTAGTTTTTACTGATTTATGTACATTGTCCACTAAATCTCTGTTCCACTACAGTTCCTAGTTTCTCACCACATAGAAAATACTCTGATCTATTTTTCTTAGGTCCAAAATGGATAAATTCACAATTCCCGATATTGAACTCAATCTGCCAGTTTAGCCCATTCACTTAATCTATGAAAGTACAGCTGAAACTTTCTGCTCCAATTGACACTGTTTACAGTGCAACCTAACTTGTCATCAACAAACTTAGATATATAGATCTCAATTTGTTCATCTTAATCATTTATAAATATGATGAAAAGCTGCAGATGGACATCACAAGTTATATCCCGAATACTGGGGTTATACACCAATAATCCCTGTTCTCTGTCTTCTATTTCCGAAACAATTCCATGTCTTTGTCAAAAGGTTGCTTCCAAATTGATGAGTTTCCATTTTTGCTAACGCTGTTAGCAAAAGCTAAAGCAAAATCTCACACAGTAGATCTTTGCTGCATTAGAGAAGAAAAGCACATCCTTGATTGTAGAGACTCCGTCAATCCTCAGAGAGCAATCCAGGTACAAATCTTGGCAGGATTATTATTGAGTGAAAAAAAACTAAACAAATTAAGTGAGGTTTCTAACATGAAGTTCAGCTATGAGTTGCCATCCAACAGCAGGGCAGTGATCTGCTCGGTTTGACACTTCTGCTTAAGATTAGAGTTTCTATTGTTTATTGTGTGAAATTAGAAAGAGGGTTACCAGTGCTATCAAAGCAATAGTTTTCTATTTTACCTCGAGTCATTATCAATCATTCCTACATTAAGGAATACACTTTGGATTCAGGATAAAGCTCCATCTACTGCACCATTAATACTGCACACCAATCTCACTAAATCTCCTTACCAGAGCGCAGCAATATTTCTTCTCCTCACACCAGCCATCATGTTCCACGTTCAACTCCCAGCTCATGCTGAATGGTGAAGGGGTTTGTGTTGTGGAGTCAATCTAAATCAAAACCACTTGGAGGCTGTCTATATTCAATTCACCTAAGCTGTACAGTCATCAGGGGGGCATTGATCACAGTGTCCTTTTTTAAAAAATGACCAAGACTCATAGTAGAGCACAGCATGTTGCTTAGGTCAGAATATTATGTGCCATTTTGGAAACTCCAATATAAAAAAGAGATGAGGCAAAAGAGAAAGTGTGTCATATGTTCAGCAGAATGTTGACAGGGATACTGAGCTAAGAGAGATACTCACCAATTTCCACTGGAGCAGAGGAGCCGATAAGATTTATTAAAAGTATAGTTTAAAATAATAAAGATAAGGCTAATATTTCAGATCGATGACCTTACATCAGTTTCTGACAAGTGGTCATCACCCTGAATTGTTAACCCTGTCCTCCTCTTTCCATAGATGCTATCTGATCCCCATTTCTTGTTTCTGAGTTTAATGCTCAAATTGCAGTGCTCCCATCACCATCCAATTTTCAGCTCAAACCAGGGATCATGTTTGAGTTCTACCTGGTCCGCATGATCCAGTTCTGCTAAACAGGTTTACATGTCATCATCATTAGCAGTGAGAAAGTTTTAGCATTAATTGCCCCTTAATTCCAGGATTGAAACAGCTGGACATTTTGCTCACTTCACACATTCTGGTCCAGGCCCATTCCGACACATATCCCATACTTGTTTTGAATTATGTTCCAGCTGATTCTGGAGTGGCTGTAGTTCACAGAGTGTGATGCTGTTGTACAGTCGAAGTATTGTGCCACTTACGTGCACTCCACTCAAGAAAGACTGTCATGTTAACTAATGGTGCTTCATTTCAGAGTCAGTGAGCACACTAGCCTCTCCAGTTTGATCTAGAACTACGCCTGAGTACACAATGTGCAGATACAAAGGGTCAAGATTCACATTAGTGGACAAGAATAGGATAGTTTCAATGTGTATTATATCATGCCTTGAACCCAGAAAAATTTTGTTTTGCTCCATTGTTAAGTACTGAACCTTTAAATGGGCCTTGGTGGAGGTCATGCTGGAGGTCAATTCAGGATATTTCTGTAGCTTTATATCACTTCTATGTACAATTTACAGCAAAATGGGTACGAAACTTATAAAGCACAATGTCCACACTAGTTCAGATTTGGATTGTAGACTGGAGTGAAGCTGTGCAGCTAAATGCAAACGCTACCACAATGAATCTGCTCTACAGTACATTTGAAAACTGGTTCATTGCTGATATTAATTTGGCAGATTTCCACAAGCTTACCTACTGATTCAGCTACTGAACTCGGTTTCACATACTCAGAGTAAATGGGATGGGGATAGGAGGCTAATACAAGAGCATACATTTCCTTTGTTATGGAGCAGCATGTATACATTCCACGAGTGCAATAGGCTGGCTTAACATTTAATTACAACCAGTTATATCCAGCTGAATGGGAAGCTGCCATTATGAAACAAACTGACACTCATTTAAATAGGCAAAAAAATGTTTTGTTTTCATCTGATTCCAAAGCGAGCACAAGAAACACGCACATGAAAGATGGCGGATTCACCAGGTAATGAAACAGAGGGTGACACATCTAACCAAACTAATTTGGGTTTATGCATAACTGAAACACGGCTCCACAAGAACTGTTGCACAGAATTACCTTATCTATATAGTTTTTATCTTTCTAACAAGTGGGTTGTGCAGAAAGATCTATTCAATGGAATCTGTTTGACACACGTTTCCCAGTTAGTTTGCTGCAGCCTTGAATCAGCCATAACCTTCAGTCATGCCAAAATAACTCGCATCCAGTCACTTACAGATGTAAATTTTTATAATGATGTAGCACCTTTCATGAACTTAAGATATCCCAAAGTTCTTTACAATCAATAAGTACTTCTTGAAGTGGAGTTACAGCTGTGATGTGGGAAACTCAACAGCCAATTTACACAAAGCAAGATCTCACATAAAGCAAGATGATAATCATCAGCTAATGTCTTTTTAATGATATTGATTAACAGATAAATATTGCAGGGTTCCCTGCTCTTCTTCAAAATAGTGCCATGTGATATTTTATGTCCATCTGAGAGGGCAGATGGGGCTTTGGTTTAATATTCCATCTGAAAGATAGCATGACAGATAGGGCCCTATGCCAAATGGCAACCTAGACATTGTGCTCAAGTTGCTGGGGTGGGACTTGAACCAACCTACTGGCTTGGATACAAGAATGCTACCAGCTGGGCCACAGTTAAGACCTTATAAATGACCTTGGGAATTTTTATTATATTAAAAGTGCCATCTAAATGCAAGGTTTTGTTGTTGTAGATTTAACAATGTTGGCTGGGTAAATCCAGGAAAATTGTTATAATTTCATTTGTGATCAAATATTTTAAAGCCATTATGCAGAGTGGACAACAGTAGCAGCAGTATTAAATTCTAACAGTGGCCATTTCTATATGTTTAGTAATATTTCAGGATTTTCCACATGTGGTTATCAGGCATGGATTTACAAACTGAACGCTTTGAAGAGTGAATCAGCCAGCAACTGGGGAGTAACATGGATTATCAAGTCAACAATCGGATATACATGAGCAACTCAATAAATAGCCTTACATTGGAAAGTTAATTGTTTCAGTGTCACCATATCTCTGATGAGCTTTGTAAAACTACAAGTGTGACATCAAGTGGTAGGATGCCAGAACTGCACACATTCCAATTTTAGAATGCAAGGTTGCCAGAACCTTGGGGCAAACTTTCTGGAGAATGGATAGACCCAAATTTCTGTATTTTCACAAATCAGTACTGGCTGTCAGAGGACTCAATACATTTTCTACAGTGTTACCTCAGGAACATGTGAGGGGTGCCAGGCACTTGTCCTACTGCAGCAATAGTTCAGGTTTTGATCATCTATTTCTTATATAACATACAATAGTCACCATTGTCACAAATGAACATATATATATCAGTAGCTCCATTTTGAAATGCAATCAGTGCCAAATGTCCTAACTGGTTTGCGATAGACTTGTGACCTCTACCATGAAGGGCTCCCTGCAGGCAGCCATGATACATTCAGTTCATAAAGAGACTACACTAGAAAGCCTGTAGTCTTTGAGATCATAACATGGTATCAGAAGTGAAGCTGAGACTGAATTTTGAAAAGCTGGAAAAGAAGCCACAGCCACTAAAAGGAACACTGAAATGTTCCAACCTGCTAAAAGCTATTGGAAAAAAAAAACAGACAAGGAAAAGGTAACACAAGTTAAAAGCTGCAAGTAAAATACTAGGAGAGACAAAAATGGCTGTAAATTTTCTGCTCCCGGCTCATGTCAAAATGAAAAGAGATAGGCGGCAGAACTGGCAATTTTCCCATTTACAATGGGAAAAATACAAGATGCAACAGATTTAGTTAACAAGTCAGAGCAAATATTAATAGCAATACTTTTACCACTGCTGGGGAGAGACTGCTACAAATTGTATTCTGCCCTAAATCTGCCCAAAGAACAGGAAAAAACAAACTGCAGAAATTTTGAAAGCCTTGAAGGTATGCTTTGAACTCCAAGTGAATGTAACTTATGAATAATATGCTCAATATTAGGGCTCAAGGTGAAAAAGAGTCCATTGATCAGTATGTGACTACAGTAACACAGCTTGCAGAATCATGTGAATTCGGACAGCTAAAAAATGATCTCATTAAAGATAGAACTGTCGTGGCATAAGAGATCTGACAGTGAGAGCAAGTCTACTGAGTGAGGAGAAACCTACTCTCAAGAAAGTGATAGACATGTGCAGAAATACAGAGGTTATAAAATGTCAGCGAGAGCATATGTATGGCAGAACAGACCAGGAGCTACATTATGCTGAGACACATTCCAGGCCAAACGAGCAGAACAATCGTGGACAAATGGCAGGATGCAAATACTGCGGAGGACATCATCCAAAAGAAAATAAGGATTGTCCAGCGGACGGGGGGGGGTGTGGAGCAATGTTTTTAACTGCAGGAAGCCAAACCATTTCACACACAAGTGTTTGACTGGAAAGAGCAAAACAAACCTATATATAGGGCCATTGGAGAGATATGAGCTGAAGAGTCTGATGAAGCACTATACATCATACAACAGGTTTGTTCCATTATGTCAATAGGTGATAAATAGTTTGTGACTGTTAGAATGATGACCGCAGAAGGAGAGCATCAAGTGCACAAGAAGTATCAGGTAGACACTGGTGTGTCATGTAACATCGTGATCTTCACCTGTATGAAGTAGCTCAACATGGTGATCCAAAAATGACACCCTTGGAAGTAAGCTTGAAGCTATATGATGGCACAAAACTCATACCGAGAGGACAAATTAGCCTGAGAGCCCAATGCAATGGCAAGAATGAAGGTCTGGAGTTCCAGATCAAAGACAGTACACAGCAGCCACTCATCTCAGGTGGACCAAGTCTAAAGCTTGGACTGGTAACCCTAAATGTGCCAGTAAAGACACACAAAACCCTTGGCTGCTGAACAGATCCTAGAGGAGTACAAAGATGTGTTGCAGGGTTTGAATGTGCCAAGGGCTCAGTGCCAAGGATGTGCAGCAGTATTGGGGCACAGAGCAAGCAGCAGCATTCACTGAAATCAAATAACTAGTGATGATAATGCCAGTGCTGAAGTACTATGAGATCAACGATGAAGTCACTTTGCAGTGTGATGCCAGCGAAACAGGTCTTGGAGGAACTCTAATGCAGTGAGGAGAAATAGTCGAATTTGCATCAAGGGCATTAACGCAAACTAAACTATGCTACACTCAGATCAAGAAAGAGTGCTTGTTTCTGCTTGCGAGCATTTTCATCAATACCTGTTTGGGAGAGACAAAACAGTGGAGTCTGACCACAAGCCACTTAAAATCATTTTTCTCAAACCGCTACTATCTGCTCCAAAGTGTCTGCAAAAGATGTTACTTCGTTTACAGAGATATCATCTGGACATGTCATATAAGCAAGGGAAACAGATTTTACATCACCGACGTGCTGTCGAGAACAGTACTCCCCATGAAGAAAGTTGAAGATGCTACAACAGAATGTGAAATCTTCCAGATGCAATGTGAGGCAGCAGCTCAGCATACTCTGGAAGCAATCAACACAGCAAAGAAGTTGAACCTGACAGGCAGGCCCCTTGCTCAAATCATGCGAACTATCCAGCAAGTGTTATGATCCCAGCTGATGTTACAACTGGATAAGTCTGATCCCAGGGCGGAATCCAGCTTGATAGATCCTAACTTTTATTTTTCGTTTAGAAATGTGGAGAGTGGCTACTGAACAGAGTCACAGAAATCAATTAATAAACTTCTAGTAAAATAATAAAACATTAAACAAGAAAAGATGAACAATATTATATTACTCCTTCACCCACAACTATACCTTTACAGATATATACATATTTGTAAGGATAACATAAGTTATAAAACCTATCTTATACTCTAATGTTCACAATAAGTGCATAGTCCCTACAAACCAATAGGCAACCTGTGGTCAGACACACCACACTCTGAAACCAACTGACAGAAGCCAATCTAACCAGGTGCTATGAATCTCTCATCAGCTCTCCACAGACGCTTGTCACACCCTGAGTCAACCAGTCTTGCTGAACTCAGAATTTCACGAGGGTTTCCAATCTCCACTCTCCAAGAACTCGCTTTGGAATTTTCTCCCAAACTGACGCTTTCCCTCAAATGCCTTCCACAAGGGTCCATCTCCAGGGTTTCAAACTCTCCTTCCGATGTTCCTCTCCCCTAGGTCACCACATACATTCAAGCTTTCTCCTAAGCACTCTCTCACTGGCTCAGCCATCAACAATACACCACTGCTTCACGTGCCCAAAGCAAAGAGTTACAGACGTTCAGTTATCTCTTTGGACTTTCTGATTCCTCACAAGCCTTTATATAGTTTTAAATCTGCTTCCTGCAGCTTTTCTCTTTAAGCTTGGAGCCTTCCTCTGCTTCTCACTCTTCAAGTTACAGGACCTTTTCCAGGTTCTTGTTCTTCCTTTGATTAGAAGGTTTTCTTGGGACTTTCTCCATTCCACTCCTTGGCCTTGGAACATTTTGGTTAATTTGGGAAATCTGCTCTAAACTGCTGCTCCCTCTCCCAGTGTCCAGTCTCTTTGGAATTCTGGCTACAACTTCAGTATGGGACTTGCTACCTGCCCCTTTGCTCTAGTCTCTCCCTGGTAACTATTTTCAACTGAACTGAAACAGCTTTCTCTTTAGTTTTTCTGTGTGTGGGGGGCTGGGGTCTGCCTCTCTAGACCTGTTGCTAGGTAACAGCACAGTTTTTTCTGCTCATGCTTGCTTTAACTTCTCAACAGTCAAAAAAACTCATTAGAAATACAGGCATCTTTTAAAGTGAAACTAAAACTCAACACACAAATGCAGAAATACAAATCAAACTTAAACTTTAAAGCTAAAACTCATTCCTAACACCCACAAATACAAATATAACTTACTTAGGCTGCTTCTAACACAGGATGCAACTCTCCAAGTGCTGCAAGTACTAGTGATGAAAGGATGGCCTGAGAGCGTCAAGGACACACCTGTGGTCACAAGAGTATATCAGGCATACCGAGATGAATTGACAGGCCAAGATGGCATCTTGTACAAAGGAAATAGAGTCATCATCCCTGAGGAGATGAGGAGAGAGATGTTGAAGCACATCCATGCAAGACATCAAGGAATTAAATCGAGTCTGAGGGAGGCAAGAGAAATGCTCGACTGGCCAAACATGAGCAATGAAATTAAAGACCACACTGGCCAGTGCGGTGCTTGTAATGAAAACCAAGCTAAACAAGATAGAGAGCCGCTGATGATGCATGACATTCTGAACAGAAGCTGGGAGCAGACCTCTTCACTATAACAGGAATTGATTATCTTGTCATTGTAGACTACTATTCTGACTACTGGGTGTTAGACCAGTTGACTTCAATGATGACAGGAGAGATAGTAAAATGCCTGAAAGCACACTTCAGTCATTATTGCGTTCCAGACATGGTGATGAGTGACAATGGCCCTCAGTTCACGAGTGAATAATTCAGCCGCTTCTCAAAGGATTGGGAAATTCAACACTTTACACCATCTCAATGCTATCCCAGTCGAATGGAAAGGCCGAAGTGGCAGTGAAAATCACCAAAGGAATCATCAAGGAATTGAGCAAATATAGCACAGATGTATATAAGGCAATCCTCAAGTGGAGAAACACAATGACTGAAGGCATGGAAAGTTGTCCAGTCCAAAGACTAATGCCATATTGCACCCAAATTACTCTTCCAATAGCAAAAAAGCTACTGAAGCCAGAAGTAGTAATTGGCATGAGTGAAAAGATCAAGTCGAAGCAGCAGAAAGCCAAATTTCATTTTGAAGAGACTGCCAAACCATTGCCAGAATTCAGCGAGCCCATCAGGGTACAAACCTTTCACTCAGGTGGTGGGAATCTAGAACTCACTGCCTGAAAGGATGGTAGAGGCAGATACCCTCAAAATATTTAAGTAGTAGGCTGTGGGCCTAGTGCTGGAAAATGGGATTAGAATAGTTAGGTACTTGTTTGACTGGCGCAGACTCGATGGACCAAAGGGCCTTTTTCTGTGCTGTAGACCTCTATGAGTTTGACTACGTCAGTCTGTTTCTTGAATAGTGTATGAGACAGCTCTCCCGATTTTGGCACAAACCCCCAGATGTTAGTAAAGAGAACTTGCAGAGTCGACAGGGCGGTATGCCATTGCCTTTTCCGATGTCTAGGTTGATGCCGGATGATCCGTCCAGTTTCATTCCTTATCAACATTTCTGTAGCGGTTTAATACCACCGGCTTGCTAGGCCATTTCAGAGTCAAGCACATAGCTCTAGATTCACATGTGGGCCAGACCAGGTAAGGACGGAAGATTTCCTTCCCTAAAGGATATTAGTGAACCAGATGGGTTTTTACTACAGTCGACAATGGTTTCATGATCACCATTACTGAGACTAGCTTTTAATTCCAGATTGATTAATTGAATTTAAATTCCACCAGCTGCCATGTGGGATTCGAACACACATTAGCGTGGCCCTCTTGATTACACCACCTCCTCACGATTCCAATGTTTCAAAATTTATAGCTGTTCTGATTCAATGTGCATTATGTAAACTCCTCGGAAATATCTGAAGAATCATAATAGGGGACAGACTTCAAGCAATCTTTAAAGAGAGAGGTTGTTTCTTAATGCATGTTTTAAGTCTGAACCATTGATAGACAGTTAGGACAATCATTAAGTCGTTATGATACATGCAAGGTCTTTCTGACAGGTTTCACTCCATGTAAATTAGTTTATTTTACTGTCAGTTTGAAACATGAATTTCCATTCCATAATGCAGTTTCAATGGTTGAATTTGATGGAATTGAGATGGGTGCAATTCAGCCGCCTTTCATTTTTTTTCTCTCTCTTATATCCCTCTCAATAATGAGTGCTTTCTAGGTTCCAGTCTGCTCTGACATCAACTTTAATGAGCACTGCACCTTTTTCAACATCCAAATTTGAGTGACACCATTAGTACAAATGGATTGACTGCTCAGCTCCTGCCCAGCAATTCCACGTTACATTGTAAATTATATTTGTCATTTTACCTACCCAACTTCTTAATTATTTCTCCCGTCTTTTAAGTCTCCCTTCCCTCATACCGTGCAGAATTCTTTAGCTAACGAGGTAGAAATCTGCTCGCAGGCAATATCCTACATGGGTTGAGTATCTAAGCGCATGGGGAATCCATTTCTCAAACCCATATTCACTCCACCGCACCACTCATTAATATAAGGACATGCTGCCTATAGGGCTGCCATAGACTTATCATTTGATCCTATTTGATGAATGCTCTTATTTGAGGAAAAAGGTAATCATAAAATAAAATGTAAGCCAGATACAATAACCAGTGCTGTAATCCAAATCAAATCTATTACCAAATGAGTAACACTCGTTAAACTTGCTACATGATGATTTAACATCACAACACAATGAACCAGTTGAGGCAATTATGACAACAGCTTTTATTTTGAAGACAGAAGTAATCTAGTTACACACATATAAATCTGGTAATATATGAAAAAAATCTAAAGCATTTAAGAGCAAATTCTCCATTTGTGAAATGATTTAACAAATACATTGACCAGCATCAGCCACTTGCACATAAATCAGTTTGTTCTTTTCTAGTATGCAACCTGGACTCATGCCAGGTCTGTAAAATCCTCAGTATTATCAGGATCTGCAACGAGCA
The DNA here is from genome assembly GCF_017639515.1 of Carcharodon carcharias. Lineage (NCBI taxonomy): Eukaryota > Metazoa > Chordata > Chondrichthyes > Lamniformes > Lamnidae > Carcharodon > Carcharodon carcharias. The sequence continues at coordinate 59,112,279 of NC_054473.1, forward strand.
GCAGGCAATTCCTCTTAGGAGACACCTCTAAGAAAGTCTGCTGTGAGGTCGTCTGTGAATGCTGATACCGTGCCAAACTCTGAAGAGGCAGGCTTGTTGGTTTGTGCTCCGAATTCTCAACAGCAGATTTTTCACAGTGCTCTGAAAACCCTACTGACTGCAACTGATCTGCAAGTTCTTCTATCAATCTTTTTGGAGGCGATTTAGCAGTGGGAGTCTCTCCCAATGGGTATTCATCTGGATACTGTGGGGCATCCATGTGCACAGTTTCTTCACCACACTTCAATTTGATCAAACCCTCTTTAACCTTTACCTCAGTTACACAGTCAGCCTCTGTTCCATGACACAAACCCTTTCCATGCATTTCCTCAGAACTACTACAGTTAGGCAAACTGTTTTCGTATGAATCAGACTCCCCTGTATCAAAGTTTAAGCTACTCGATTCCTCAGAGTCATTATCCTCTTCTGTCTCACTTTCTGATGGGAGTGATTGGGGACCAATCTTCCTTGGTTTGATCTCATTTTCTTCCTCCTGAACTAATAGTGCTGCTTTCTCCAGTTCCTCCAGTTCAAAGCCCAAATCATTCTTTGTGACTTTTATATTCTGCAGTGACTCAGCCAAGGATACAAGCTTCTTTGACCTACAGGGGAAAAGAAATAAATGTTTCAACTTCCCTATTTATTAAAAATTGTAGCATGCTATTTCAATACAATAATATTCTTAGCTGCATCATTCACTCTTTTATACAACATTAACAATTGAAAATTAAAAATTAACCACGAGCATCATCCAGGATCAATACTTTATTTAAGCATTACTTTTGCCACCAACTTTAAGTCCTTGAGCAGAGAATTTGCCAGTCACACTTTAATTAATTCAGAGCAATTTTAACTCCAATTACATGTTCAATTTTATACTGATAGTAAACCAAATTCCTGTATAAATCAGGAGTGTTGAAACAACTCTAATATGTCAATTCAACACTGGGATCCAACCTTAGATCCACTGATTTCATACAGTTACTTGCCAGATATAAGCGCTTTGGCAGCTTGAAAGCAGTTTGGATATCTCATTAGCTTTGCAATGCCTATGTCAACTATCAGTGCCAACTTTGAATTACACTGATTATGGATGCTATTTTGCAGATTTCACTATTTAGAGACTTCTATATGTGTATGAAAATCATCTCAGAGAATTAAGCAATACTTCTAGCGATACAGGATACAGGAGTGGCAGACAGTGTGCAACTTCAGACACCAATAGAGGGACTGCCTCAGCTCACTTCAACCACTCTCCAAAATTATGACTTACTCCTCCAGTGGAACAGTAATATATCACATGGTGCAGTATTGATACAACAGAGTGTAAAGTTCTCAGGTTTATTCAAGAGTACTGGAGCACTGCCATGTCCTGTGAAACACACACCTTCAGGAGAGGTAGCGTATGGGGAGAAAAATGGGAAGATTAAAATAAAAAATTAATGTGCCATCATTAGGAAAACTCATAGGAACAGCATAGCACATTGCTATAAGAAATTTATAAATCTGAGGGTTGCCTGAGCACAGAATGGGTATATACATATACACACACACTGCACAAAATTAGAATAGGTCAGCTTTGATTTGCTCAGGCTTTCCATTTTGAGCTAGTTAGCAAAAATTCATGGTGTTGGTAAGAAAATTAACCCCGGTGATCGAAGAAAGAGGACAATGAAAGCTAACTAGGTTCTTGGTCTCTGATCATTATCAAATTATCCCTGCTGGAAATAGAACACGAGGACAGATCCAGTAAGCGATGGCTTATTCAAGAATTTTGAGGAAGGAGTGATTGAAAAGGCTGCAAGGACAGAATGATCAGCTGGAACGCATTTTCCACCCATTATAACCCTCATACAAATCTCCTGCCCATTCTGGCAATTTGTACTGCTGCTCAAATTGAATTCCACAAGGTGAAAGTTGTCTCAACTCATGGGCCTTGTACAAATCATAAACATTACACTTTTAAACAACAGCTCAGGGTAAACCAAGTTCACTCCTTAAAGCAGTTAAAGGCAAAGTTAACATTAGGTTTAGTAAATGATTCTTCATAAATACTTGTATGCATTTATACCAAATATAAAGTGATATATAACTTCTATATTACTTTTATCAAGTGTATAATAGGTGAAAACTACACTCCAGTTGATCATTTTGCCCTTGCAGCCTCTTCAATCTCCTTTCCTCTTCAAAGCCCTTGAAAATGTTGTCACTTCACAGGTTGTGCCCATCTCTCCCTATAAAAGGAGCTACATTTTTGGGCAGCCTGTTTATCAGGAGGCAGTTTATCAGGTTAATCGTGGGGGTCACATCTCACAGCTTGGAGTACAGATTTTGTGATGGCTGTGGTCATTTAGCAAATGAGATGACTTGCTATAAGTCTGACGGATGACGATACAAATCCCACAGCAGTCGTTTGAAAGCAATATAAATGGATTGCGAGCGAGGGAGAATGTTTAAGATAACAGCAGTGACAAATAGCTGTTTATGCCTCTTAATGCTTCGTAGCTATTTTTAGAACAAATTCATTTGCAGACAAAATTTTTTCATATTAAAAATTCATTAAAAGGTCCAAGATGGATCAATATTTCTCATCTTCTTTAATTTGCATATTTAAAATTACCCTGATATATTTAAATCGTAAGATAAGTGTATGAATGGAAATTGGTCTGTCAAGCAGGGGGCTCCAAAAATGGTATAAAATATGCTTCACAATGCTTTTCGTGGACAGCGCTGCAGTTCACCGGAGTGAATTTTTAAACTTTTCCAGAACATTACTGTAAAATTACCACCCACTGAGCTTTAAGATTTATGATGTGTCTGTGTGTGTGTGGGAAAAAACCTTGACATATATCATCACAGGAGACAAAGCTGAACTGGAAAGCCTCAGTGACACAGTCTGTTAACCAAACCTTTTGGCATAAGATCACAAGAAACAGGAGCAGCAGCAGGTCCCTGCTCTGCCATTCAATAAGGTCTTGGCTGATCTTATTGTGGTCTTAACTCCACTTTCCTGCTGGCCCCATAACGCTTGTAGATCAAAAGTTTATCTAGCCCAGCCTTGAATATATTCAATAACCTATTGTCCACTGTTCTCTGGGGAAGAGAGTTCCAAAGATTAACAATCCTCAGAGAAAAAAATTCCTCCACATTTCAAACTTAATGGGAGGTCCCTAATTGGCAGTATTACCATCCACCACCCTGGCAGTAGATTTCCCAAATTCCACTTACTGGATCTGTTTCCATAAAGATAGATCTTCAAATCCTTTCACTTTTACTTATCTTCTCATATTTTGTTCTTTTATTTCCCACCCTCTTAACCGCACCTCCATTCTCCACCCCACCCCCCACCTCATAAGAAGTAATGAACTCCCTCCCAACAGCACTGTGGATGTACCTACACCACAGGGATTGCAGCGGTTCAAGGTGGCGGCTCACCACCTCCCTCTCAAGGGCAATTAGGGATGGGCAATAAATGCTGGTCTAGCCAGCAGCTCCCACATTCCATAAATGAAAATGTAAAAAATTCAGGAATCATGCTTGATCCACGTTCACCAGGCGTTGCTAGTGCTGTTTGACAGCCAGCTGCTGTGAAGCACCTATGAGTCACAGGACTGATTTTCTCCAGCTTCCTGCAAGATATTCCCCACCAACAGCCTGGCTGAGAGATACCAGACTCACCAATCTTATATCAATGCTTGGAAAAATAATGGAATCATTAGAGCCAAACTTGAGAGCTACCTGTATGAGGGTGATTTTGCAAATAAGAGGCATGCTGTTTTAGAAAGGCAAGGTTTTTTCTGATTAACTTGTCTTTGAGATTATAATGTTCCAAGTGGGCAGTGAAAAACCAGATGACATTGTGCACTTAAATTTTCGAAAAGATTTTGAAAAAGTACCTCACAAAAGGCTGTTACTGAAACTGATAGTGGAAATTAAAGATATAACCTTCATATGGGTATGCAATTTTGATTTAGGGAACAGAGCAATGAGTACTTGCTAGGGGAGTGATGCCATAGCAGAGACAGCCATTGAGTGGACAGAAAGTGACAATATAACTGGACATGGACAAAGAGTCAAGGCCTTTAGAAGAGTGCAGAAAACTTTATTTTATTCATTCATGGGATGTAGGCATCACAGGCAAGACTAACATTCATTGTCCACCTCTAATTGCTTGAGATGGTGGGGGTGAGCCATCTTCTTGAACTGCTGCAGTCCATGTGCTTCGTCCACGGTGCTGTTCAGGGGGGAGTTCCAGGAGCTTGACCCAGTAATAGTGAATGACAGTGATATATTTCCAAGTTAGGATGGCAGGAGAACTTTCAGCTGGTGTTACCTTATTGTTCTAGGTGATAAGAGGACATGAGTTTAGAAGGTCTTGTCAAAGAGGTTTTGCTAAGCTATTGCAGTGCACCATGTAGATGGTACACTCGGCAGCCATGGTGCACCCGTATTGGGGGATGAATATTCAAGGAGGTGGTTGGGTAAAAATCAAGCAGGTTGCTTTGTCCTGGATGGTGACTAGCATCAAATGTTGTTGTGTGCCTGGTAGATGGCGGTTTTTTTTTGGAGGGGTGGGGGTGTGGAGTGAGTTACTTGCCGCAGAATATCCAGCCCCTGATTTGCTCGAATGCAGGCCATTTCCTCCCAACTATGCCACTATGCTGCCACTTCTGGTGGGTACATCCTGGTTGTGGGACAGGACACACCCAGGGATGTTGATAGAGGACTATTGGTTGAATGCATTGATTGTGATTATCACTATGTCAGGCTGTTGCTTAACTGGTCTGTGGGACAGCTCTCTCAGTTTTGGCACAACTCTCCAATGTTAAGTGAGGCCGACGTTGCAGGTCGACTGGGCTGGACGTGCCTTTGCTGTGTCTGGTGCCTGGGTTGATGATGGATAGTCATCTGGTTTTATTCTTATTAGGGTTTCTTGTAGTGGTTTTATACAACAGAGTTGCTTACTAGTCTATTTCAGAGGGCAGTTAAGAGTCAGGCAGACGGCTGTGCATTTCGAGACATACATAGGCCAAACGAAATAAGGGCGGCAGGTGTCCTTAGTGCTGGTTGTGGTTCAGTTGGTAATATTCTCACCTGAGTAAGAAGGTTGTGGGTTCAAGTACCTAGCCTGGGATAATCTAGGGTGGCACTCTAATGCAATACTGAGGGAGTGCTGCACTGTCGGAAATGCTGTCTTATGGATGAGACATTAAACAGAGGCCTCGTCTTCCCTCTTAAGGCGATCATAAAAGATCGCATGGCACTATTTTGAAGAGGAGAAGGGAGTTATACCTGGGTTCTGACCAACATTAATGCCTCAACCAACATCACAAAATCAGATTATCTGGCCATTATCATATTGCTGCTGTGGGAATATGCTGTGTGCAAACTGGCTGCTGGATTTCCTATGTTACAATGGTGACTACACTTCAAAATGTACTTCATTGGCTGTAAAATGCTTTTGCCATTTGTGTCACAAAAGACACTATATAAATGCAAGTTTTTCTGTTATTCCCCTGAAAGATATTAGTGACCTTTAACTTTAACCAGATGGGTTTTTACAACAATCCTATAATTTAATGGTCACCATCACAGGTACTAGCTTTTTAGTCCAGATTTATTTAATTAACTGAATTTTTATTCCCCTGCTGTTGCAATGGCATTGAACTCGTGCCTCCAGGTAATTTATCTAGGTCTCTGGATTACTAGTCCCATAACATAACCATTATGCTACCATTCCTGTTCTGTTAGGAGAAAAAGGATGGTAAAAGTATTTCTTAATCTCTTAAATCAGTCCTTTGTGCTAATAGGTCTGTACTGTAGTGAAAAACTGACAACTGCCTAAACAGAAAGTCATATTATTACTTCATTTACTACATTTTAAAATTGGAACGTGTTAAAAAACAGTTCTTTCAAAATGCCGATAACCTGAAAGTAAATGAGTATTAACCTCGACAATGCAGGGAATTTTTAAACCAAATTGGATTCCCAGTTAAGTGGCAACCAATGTCTGAGCACCTTACCAACCATGCATATTTGAGAGTACAAAAGTTCACTCTGATAAACACCATAACTAGTTTACTCAAAGGTTACACGTGGACCAGGGTTTCTATGAATTGTAGGTAAAAATAACCCTTTTTGAATGATGGTACATTTAAATATTCATTCAATTCAATTCATCCTAAATGAAAATGTTTCACAGAAAAATGATTAGAATACTAAAATGTACTAGTGTGTCCAAGTGAATTTTGATTGTGGGCTGATTACATTGTACTTGCTGACATCTTCCATCATATGATACCAAGACATTGGCCCAGATTTTATGGTAGGAATAACAGTGAGGCTATCAACACTCACTTTATTATGGAGTAGATTGGGCAGCAGCTTCTGGGGACAGTACATGTGCAGTTAAATGCAGCGGTCAGAATTGCCCTGCTTCTCCACAAGCTACACTCCAACTGTAACTCTCTGGCAGACTCAGCAGTGAAATTCATGTAAGGGTGTGAAGTTGTAGTAGTTACCCATTATACACCCAGAGAACATGTGTGAAAAAGTTAGGGTTTGTCCATTCAAATGCAAGAAAATTTTTAATGGATTGGTCAGACTTAACTAATGCCAAAGAATGTGGCACTGAAAAATTACTTTTACAAATTCATTCCTTCAGATTTTAATTCTTGGAGACTTTTTAAAAAAATCACATTTTAAAAACGTTTTCTTTCAGCCACTTTTATCCCCCTCTCCCTTAATCCCAACCTTTTCCCACACTTTGCTTTGCTTTCTGCGCATGATTTAATGTAATCAATTAATGCAAAAAAGGTGAAAGTTATGAAGATTGGAAGAAAGTATGGTGGGAAAGCAGAGGTTAAGAGAAATGGTCAACAGCTTGAACAAATAGCACAATTTAAATAAAAACAGAAAATACTAGAAATACTCAGCAGGTCTGGCAGCATCAGTGGAGACAAAAACAGAGTTAACGTTCAGGTTGATGACCATACATAAGAACTGGGTGCCAGACCTGCTGAGTGTTTCCAGCATTTGCTGTTTTTATTTCAGATTTCCAGCATCTGTGGATTTTATTTTGTATCACAATTTATGGACCTGGGAAGCATCTTGACCAAAGACTGCCTTAAAAAAATCAGAGCTGGAATAGCAACAGCAAAAAATGCACTCTCCAAACTTAAAGAATTGCTCAGCTTAGAAATGAATGCAGATCGTAAGAATGATCAAAATTGTAATTTGGATTATCTTGCTATACAAGGCTGAAACATGGACTTCCAGAAAAGCGGACATTCAAAGAATACAATGTTGTGAAATGTTGTTCTAGAGAAGGATGGAGGGGCTCAGTTTGGGGGAGGTGGCGGCACAGTGGTTTTATCACTGGACTAGTATTCCAGGGACCCAGGGTAATGTTCTGGGGACCTGGGTTCGAATCCCACCAGGGCAGGTTGTGAAATTTGAATTCAATAAAAATCTGGAATTAAAAGTCTGATGATGACTATGAAACCATTGTCAATTGTTGTAAAAACCCATCTGGTTCACTAATGCCCTTTAGGGATGGAAATCTGTTGTCCTTACCCGGTCTGGCCTAGATATGATTTCAGACCCACAGCAATGTGGTTGACTTTTAAAATGTCCTCTAAACAAGGGCAATTAGAGATGGTCAATAAATGCTGGCCTAGCTAGTGATGTCAACATCCCATGAACGAATATTAAAAAGGAGTTGGAGAGAAGACAAGAACAATGAGGTTGTCTCAGAATGGTGGGGGAAGAAAGATTGTTCATGAACGTCATCAAGGCAACAAGGTTAGACTGGCCATATTCTAAGGGTTGAGCACACGCTGAAAGAGGTGACTGAAGGAAGATTAAAGGGATGTAAATCAAGAGGGGGAAAGAGAATGATGTTGTTAGACAAGTTCAAATTCAAAATGGGAGGCTCCAATGAGCAACTGAAGAGAAAAGCATAAGACCGCAAGGCCTGGAGAAATGAGCAGGGGATCTGTCCTTAGGCCTCTGCCCTTAGGCAGAATACTTCTACATGTGCTTCGACATTAAATTAATTATTCTAACTGACACTTTCTGATTCAGATCCAGGGAGCCTTAATAAGCAATCTTCAATCTGATTGGTTGAAGAGACCATGCTAATGTTTGCCTTGTTTACAGAATGGCCATATCCCCCAGACAGGGCACCAAGTTGAAAACTATCCTAAATTGCCACACAAAAGCCCACTGTTGTCTGTGTAGGGCTGTAAACATGAAGAGCGGCCAGCACCATTGGCTTACTGCAAAATCCAGGCTTTGTTTCAACTTTTAAAATGAATCCCAACCACCTACTCGAAACTAGAAGGCTCATAAATGATATTATATTCGTATCAGGAGTTCACTGTCCTGACTGAATATTGTCTCATTTTACCATCTCCTCTCAATTTCTTTGCAGCATGGCTAAGCTGGTCTTCATCCTGAGTTCTCCACAATTACATTGTTATCATCTACCATTGACAGGCATGTGAACGTGTCCCGGGGCAATTGTCTCCAACTTTCTTTTCATTTCTTTGCACAAGGAACCACCTGGCCTTTACTTAGCAGATGAATAGTCTACAGGGTGAGGCATCACTGTTTCAAACTTATTTAACCTCATACCAGGATCTCATTTTGATGAATTTAAAGTAATAAATTCAATATACGAAATGCAAACAGGGCCTGGCCATTCATATCCAGGGTATCTGAAATCTAAAAAGTCACAAAGTCAAATTGGCTTTCGCTACAACCTTAATTTTTCTCAACTGAGTTGAGGAACTGTAGGTTTCTATGGAAAGATGAGGTAGTAGGGGCTCGAAATGATCTCTGTGACTAATAGTTGGCTTCTCAATAATAATCGCCGAAGTATGCATTTTGATTCTAGTTTGCCATATTTAAATGCGCACAAAACAAAACTACTGAACCTTTTACCTCCACTGGGTAACCCCACCCTATGGTGAGCAGAAACAGGATATCCTTCAGAGCATTGTGGTGATGGCACCTATTTTTATAGTCAGTATAGGGGCTGGGATCAATACAGGAGCATTTCAAACCATTAGAGAAAGGGGCATACTTGTTCTTGAAAGCAAAGTAAAAATTAGACTTTCAGACTAAACCCAGAAGCATTGTTGGTTCTACTTGAATGCAACATCATCTTTCCAAGTTCCCCAAAGCTTCTGACCCTGGCACAGAAGTGTAGTTATACAGCAGTGAAGTTTCCCACCAAGCTGCCAGAGAACATTAGAAACAAAGGGGGACAGGGATGGGGCAATGATTTGATTTAGTCCTTCAGGAAGAAAGGAAAACTGCATGTCTCCTTGGTAACTTGTCTGAAGGAATAGCACATCTGGTGCCCACAGAGACAGTCACACTGGACTATCAAGCTCTCCGAAGAAAGGGTACAAGTAATGCAATAATCAAAAAAAGGAAACACACTAGATATAGAAACAAAAGCTATAAAAAAATGGCATCAATCAAATAGAACAAAATGATGTAAATCCAAACATTTTCTTGAAATGTTTCAGTCAACGGGTTAATGAAGTGCAACCTAATATAAAATATGGCAGTATTTCAGGGTTATATAGCTGGAAGTAACAGAAAATACTATTTTTTCTGAATGCAGTATCTTACAGAGAAGTTTGTGCTATGGTCACAGTTACATTGATATAAATAGTTACTACATCTGGTTTCTTGCAGCACTGCTCCAACTCACACCATCAATCAACTTTTCACCACTTCCTGAAAGCAGCCACCATGACTATAAAACACACAGCAACTGTTTCATTTCCTCTCCTCGAGCCTGGTAGCTTACAAGGCACGGCACATCCATACAGCACAGCCAAGTGACTGCAGCAAACTGACAAAATAATTCATGACCGTGGAAAACGAGCAACAGAAATGAAAAGGAACTTGATTTCTACCAGAGTAAGAGGCTGTAAAATACTAACCTCTTACCACCAAATAAATTTTTCCCCAACATTTTCTTTTGGTTTTTTTCTTGAAAGGAGTGACCACTACTGAGGTACAGTTTCATGAACAAGGCATTGGAAGGTTCCAGGCACTTGAAAGCAATTCTTCTTCAAGGAAAGCAATTATTCACTTAGCAGTCAAGAGTGAGTGTTGGCAGCTTATTTGACAGCTGTAGCTTCAGAGATGTGTCCACTCCTGTCATCAAACAAGCTTCACAAAAAGCAAGGATCATTGCATTATGTATTAATACCAGAACCATAGGTTTTGTGCCTGCCTTAACTGAGATCAGTCAACTCAGTATAGGCCAGGATTTGAACCTTGGGCCTTTCTCAAACGCATGACTCAGTATTATTCCATCCTATTTTTTTCTCATGTAAGCAAATTTAATAGGTACTCATAAAAACGACAGCATCAAGAGTGTGGAGGACACATTGTACCATATTTTCACTGTGGAATTTAAAATAATGTCCATTTGGCATCTGTTGCGACTAATTGCTGCTTGTCGAAGTGATCACGTAAAACAAAGGTTTTCACTGCGAGATAACATTATCACATTCTAAAAATTCACTTGATAAAGCCTGAACTCTTAACATACCCCTCATTCCAATCCCAAATGTAAATCCTGCATTACCTAACATCAAGGAAGCTGTCATCACTGGCACAGAGAAGCCCAATGTTCCAATCTTTCCATAAAACCATCCACTTATGAAATGCATAATGGCTTCTTCATTCAAGATGATGAAACCCAACAGCAGCTGAAATACTGCTTCCATATCATACAGCAACTATTTTAGCAGCAAGATGCAGATATTTATACATCATCAGATAAGTTTTCATCTTAGTTTCATACAGTTGGAATCAGAGTTTTAAATCACCAATTTTACACTGCAGTGTTTTGGGCAATTAAGAGGGAATCTGGAGGCCCAGAAGTAACTTATATTGCAATATGGCAAACAAATTCATCAATGAGTGCCATAACCACAAGTTCTTAATTTAGCTTTGAGAGCACAATTTTAAGATCAATCTGGGACATCTCCCTGGACCTTAACACTACCAAGAATGTCTAAGTAATAGTCAAATTAGGCAGGGAAGTATGTACAAATTAAATTATAGAAACTTGGGTACAGGAGGTGATCAAGCATCCATTATGTCCCTGCCTGTGGCAATGCTACCTCCTCCAATCCCATTTCCTGTTGTTCCCTGTAGCATTTAATATATTTCTGTTTCAAATGATCAGCTAATTCCCCTTTTATGCTGATTAGCCGCTTGTAGTAAAGCGTTCCAAATCCCTTTGATCTTCTATGAAAAACATTTTGCCTAATTCCTTTCCTCTGCCCCTTTTGCTAATTCTGGGCAAATACCTCATTACCCATCCGCTTATCAATAGCGATCTCATTTCATCATTTACCCTCGAAAGTTATACAAACATTTGGAACACTATAATACTACTACATTTTCCTTAGCTCCAATGAAAGCAGCCATAGTTTTTTTTTACCATTTATCATAACTATAACCTATTATTCTCATGGAAAATATGTAGTGCATGTTGCCGAGGATTTATAGGCATAGTGTCTCAAATCCGGCTATCCGAAAATTAGAAATGTCCCAAAGCCAGGTATCTTTTTAAGCTGCCATGCATGAATTTTAATTATTAGACAAGTAAAATAACTTACTGGTTTTTGGCTAGGTGCCGCACTGGCCTGCTGACTAATGGTCAACTTTATGCATCTGTCCTTTCCTACGCTGAGTGGTCCAAGCAATTCTTGGCCCAACCTGACCTGCTCAACCCAAACCCCATCAAGGTCTGAAATCTGGTACAGACTCAGTCCCGAGGTTACTGGTTTTGAGGCACTGTACCTGTATTAGCAACACAATGTTGGCCAATGTGTTAGAGGCAGGATGGAACTTACAGTAGGACTCACTGCAAACAGTGTATTTTACAGCAAGCAAAATCACTTACTTAGCAAACAGCAAAGCAAACAAAGCTTATTTTAAAAACTCTACAAAATGCGACAAAATAAATAGCAGTGCGGACTCCAAGCCCAATTTATGGAGCAATTACCCAATTATCTCCATTCTGGGCAGGAATCATGGCATTACCAATAGCAGCCTGGTTTCCAAGGCTCAACTATCTTTTCCACAATGGGGTGCTCAAAATTACTAAATATGGTTACGGGTCAGCAAACTCATGTCTTGCACTGACTTATGCTATCACCTTACCTTTGTATCAGGTAATCGAGTGTCTTTGTATATCAAGCAAAGGACCTTCTCATGCTAGGCAAACATGACGACTACTGCATTATAAAACAGGCTTCTTCAAATTTTAATGTTAGTCTCAGAGGTCTGTTTGTGATTGATATTCTTGAGGACAAAGAAAAGGGCAATATAATTGATGATTTGAACTCAGATCTACAAAAGCAATACTCTGTTATTTCTGCATTACAATCCTGATGCTTTAATTTTAGTTTCTTGTCATTAGAAATGCAATTGCACAGGTTCACTTCACTTGATTTGAAGTTGCAACTGCTGATGAGTGACGTGCTGAACTCTGCTGCTGCTCCGTTCACATCTGTGTTTTTACTTTTGGTAAGGTGGTTTCTTCTTGTGAATTCGAACTCCCTTCCAGTTTCCAGCCTTCTTGGTCTTCCTAGACCTCTCCTTCTCTTCCTCACCTGATTACAGCTTCTGCAGAAATTGCCATAAGGTAGACCACCCAAGTTATCCTTACTCACCATAATCTACTTCCATCTGAACTCACCGCTTTCCAAACTCTCTGCTTTAAGCTGAATATCAGAGTGGCAGTGGGGGTGCTGTTGGCATATATTGGACAGGCCTTTATCTGGACACCAACTATCTGACTGACTAACAGCCCTGTCTTCCTCTGGACCATAACCCTCCAGGAAACACCATTACCTCAGACTGCCAGTGATTTCATATCCTTCGGAGATTCCTCTCACATTCACTTCACTGTCTCCAATATCAGAGTTAGCTAACTTTGCACAGGCCTAAAATATGTAAATAGAATATCCCAGCAATTGCTTCCTCCTGCCCACTCTTATCTTAATTCTATAGTTTTCTTGGTCTATTTTTACATCTTCTGTCACCTCAATGATTTCAGATTCTCCAGCCCCAATTAATGCCTTTTTCACCAGACATTTGCATTTCCATCCCTTCAGTATCCAAGCCCTTTGCCTTTTTCCTTTGATGGTTGTGCATCCTGACCCCTTTCACCACAACACAGATACACTGATGGAACTCAGAAAAAGGATGGACTCTTTATACAATGTGGATGGGAAGAAGCATATTCTTGGTAATATGTGGTCTTATAGAAGATACATATGGAAAGTCCATTGCTAGAGATGGGAAGAGAGTGACAGCAAGGAAAGCACAAACACAACCTTGTCCCACTTAGGTTTAAGTTGCTCTCATGCTGAACAGCATCATTTATCTCCTCCATAAACGATGCAGCTTTTCTTATTTTTTTTGCCGAATACTTGGAACAGTCTCAACTTAAATTTTTAAGCCTCCTCCCTGACCCATTCTCCATGATACTGCATCTTTCTAGTGTCACTTTCTATTCTCATCCTTGCCTTTCTGTGCTTCCCTGCGCCCATCTATAGCAAAGAGTTTCACACATAGACTTCTAAAATGATCAAAAGTGTGTATTTTCCTGTCCTTGTGTAGAGTTCCCCACCCACCCGAGTTTGTCTAATGCATCTGCTGAATATTTTCTTAACAGAACGTCAGTCCTGCAGCCAAGTTTTCTTTTCAACTCTGGTCCCCTGACCAGATCTGCCCATTTTCCCTCATTCTATCTTTACCTCCCTTTTTCCTCTCATGACAATGACAGTGACTGTCTTATCCTCAACCAAAAACTTTGAGATTCACCAGATGATTTTCCACCATTTCTGCCAACAACAGTTTGCCATCACAAAACACATCTTCTCCTCTATTGGGCAGGCCTGTGCATCCAGTAGACCCCATGCTCATTCTTCTACCACCTTGGCTTCCAGTTACCTCTCTCTGCTGATGGACCTTCTGTGGTATCCAACAGTTTATTTGCTGAATTTAATTTCCAGCATTTGTCACTTCTCTTCATTCAATTAGTTCATGCATTCCCACTTACCATCATTTTATGCACCTTTGACTGAAAGGGCCAAGTACATCAGGGATTAATGTCACAAAAATATCATTTTAATTTATTCTTAGGTGATTAATCAGCATCATTGAATTTTAGCTCATAGAAGACACAGATACTGCCTTTTAAAATGCAAATATGTTCCACACTGTTGCCTGTTAAATCACTAAAATAACACTAAGATAAAAACAAAAAACTGCAGACTGCGGATGCTAGAAATCCAAAACAAAAATAAAAATACCTGGAAAAACTCAGCAGGTCTGGCAGCATCTGTGGAGAGGAACACAGTTAATGTTTTGAGTCCGAATGACCCTTCAACAAAACTAAGTAAAAATAGAATAGAGGTGAAATATAAGCTAGCCCTTAATTAGCACATTCCTCAGATAATATCAGCACCTTCAACACCTCTTTGTCCTTTTGTCTGTGACATCTTTTAGTTAGCTCCACCTATCACTGGCCCTCTATCCAGTTCTACTTGTCCCACCGCACCCCCGCCCCCCCACCTCCCTTAAACTAGCTTAAATTTCACCTCTATTCAATTTTTACTTAGTTCTGTTGAAGGGTCATTCGGACTCGAAACATTAACTGTGCTCCTCTCCACAGATGCTGCCAGACCTGCGGAGTTTTTCCAGGTATTTTTGTTTTCACTAAAATAACAGTTTGAATTAAATTGACTCAACAGTCACAATCAATATACCGTGAGTTACTAACCTTTTGAGTAGCACGCAGCATTACATTTTCTTTTTTGAAAAATGATGGAATTTCAATAATATTTAAAGGGATTAGGCACAATCTGTTCACAATTTCTCTAAAAAAGCAATTGGACTTGATTATAGTACACCTCTACATAGTCCAAATATACCACATTTCTGAAACAGCTTAGGTGTCCCTGGCAGGAAGTCAAAACTTTTAAAGGCAATCCTCAAGGATTAGTCAATGTGGAACAAAAATGCTAGAATGCAACTCCAAACATGCTGCACTTATTGCTCACTGGAAACACGGCTCCATTTTAAGGTGCCAACAGGAGGGGAAAACATATTCCTGCCAGCCTACTGCTTTACCATCAAGCAACATGCCTCAAGCTGATCTGACCCCACAAAGGTATACAGGCCACCTGTCCCACTTCCATGTATGAATCCAACTGGGAACTCTTCTCCTGTGCAACTTACAATTGACATTAAAGCCATTTTATTTTTATTTTCCTTTTGTTAAAAAACAAAGCACACATGAATTCTTATACTGTCACTCCGTATTCTTCCTGATTAACAAAAGCCGACTGACTGGTCTGAGTGACAATGTCTGTGCAGTAACATGAATCACAACCCTTGTTTTCGTGGAGTATCATCAAGTTACCTCTTCCTCTCACCCTCCAATAAAAGTACAAGCAGCTAACATCACATCCCTAAACAATTGCTTTGAAACTTTTAGAAGATATTCAACATAGAATTGGGAGTGCTGGTAAAGCCCATATTAAATTTGCCTTTATCAATTCCATCACTGAGCCCACCAACAGTTATACTATTGGGGACCTGAGCTTTATTAATACTCCTGCAGTAACAACTTGCATTTACAGAGACGCAAAAAAAAGTTCCAAAACGCTTCACTGAGGCACAAGGAAAAATGGAAACTGAAAGAAATATTGACAGAGGTAATCAAAAGTTTCGTCCAAGAGATGGGTTTTAAGGAGGTTCTTTAAGAAGGACAAAGGGGTGGAGTGATTTAGGGAAGAAATTCCAAAACATACAGTTTCAGCAACTGAAGGCACAACCTTCAATGATGGGCAAAGTGAGGAGGGGGACAAAGAGGCTGTAATCAAGAGGGTTCTAGAGCTGAAGAAGGTTACTGAGATGGGGGCAAGGGATTTAAACACCAGGATGAGAATTTTAAATTAGAGATGTTGGACAGTCAGGTAATGTTACACAGTTGGAAACAGGGCGGCATCACGACAGGAAAGAACATGGAGTTGGAAACTCAGTTTGCAGTGGAATAAGACAATGGCAATATGAACAGAATGGCTCATCCCAAGATAGCGATCAGGGAGGGATTAAATTTGATAGTACGAGTTGAGAGCTTATGACCAGGGTCGAAGACATTGGCTTACCTGGAGGAGACTACAGCTCATCCAAGATTGCTTTATTTATTCTTAAACTAATTTCAATATAATTGCAAGAAGAGATGAGTTGCCCATTTTTTGTCAGTGACTCATTTCCCATTTACGACTACAAACAAATTAATGGGTAAAAAATATTCCTTAAAAACCGTCCTCCTGTCAGACCAAGGCATGTTACAGGAACTGGCAAAACACTAGCTTTTGGGTTCTCACAGAATGCTGGACTAAGCAGGAACATTTCAATAAAAGACTAGCCAGCAGAACCGGAAGTCCTCCCTGTTCCAGGTAGATTCAAGGCAGCAAAATCATTAAATTCAATCATATTTTAAGAGAAAAAAATTAGAACTGCTTCTATGTCAAAGAGCAACAAAAGCTTTGAAAAACTGGCTTGCACTTAAAGTTGGAAATAAATATCCTCGCATATGGAGTAACTGTGTAAACAACACAACAGTTCAAGGTTATTCAATCATTTTGTGTGAAGTGCTTTGGGTTCTTTGAGATGTGCAATAAGGCACAAGAAGAAGTGTTACTTGTATCTTTAACTCCTTTGCATTGTGCAAGGTTTGGACCAACAATAACAGTTCTTGAAATATGGGGTCTTGTGCAATTGGCTGCAACCAGGAGATAAACGGTTGATTTGCCAACACCAATGGCTTGAAAGTCTAGGTCTGCCTGTCATCTGCTGGCCAATTCAGCAGCATATTTACCACTGAGTTACAACCAGCCGTGTGGGACCAATGCAGGTGGACCCAAATGTGCCCATCTGGTTTTGGCATTGTGTAAAAGCATCCTTAAAAAAAAGCTCACTCCCACACTTTATAATTCAACATGAATAGAACTGACTCAATAAAAAAAATAGATAATTGGAAGCAAACAGGCAGGCAAATCCTTCAAATTTACAGTCTTGCAGTGTCCTTGAAAGCAATTGCCAACTCGCCCTTCAATTTAAAACAAAGCAGTTATATTTCAATGTTAAACAAAGCAATGGTGTGAAAAGATACTCGTGCTTCCCTCCAGCATTTGTGTTTACTCAGGCTGCTGTAATTCACCTAGCTGGAGGGCAAACACAAGTGTTGACTGATTACAACCTCTCCTGTCACTTGAATGACATGCCACAAATACAATTAATCCTCTGTTTATTTAAGAAGCTTCACACACTCCACAATGAACAAGTAACTCTCTGCTGGCTAAACTCCAGCAAGTTATGTTGTAAAATCCAAGATCAGATTTCAGTGGTTAGAGTGCCAAATGAAAAGGCAGTCACTACAGGATTTTGCACAAACTCAGTAGAGTAACATTGATTCCACTGAAGCAACTGCCTGATAAATGATAAAGTTCTAAAAATGAACTGATAATTGGAAAAGCCACTTTTAAATTAGTGATTACTAACATACTCATTCCTCCCTAAATTCCAATACCATACAAAATTTACATGTCCCTGCACATCCTGATTTGATGTTTTTAAATGCTTAAAAATGGTGAGGACTGGGCACTTAACCTAAGGACAGAAAGTAGCGAGTGGGAATAGATAGTTGTTTTTCGGACTGCAAAGTGGTAGACAGTGGTGCTCTGCCAGGGTAAGTGTTTGGATCTCAGCTTTTTTTGCCAAATGTAAATGACTTGGATCTTGGAATATGGAGTAAAATTTCAAGATTTGCTGATGATACCAAACTTGGGAGAGGCAAAACAGTGAGAATGATACAAATTGCCTGCAACAGGACTTAGACAGGTTAACAGGATGGACAGACAAGTGACAGAGATGGAATTTAATACAGAGAAGTGTGAAGTGATACATTTTGGCAGAAGGGATTGGGAGAGATGACAGCGAATAATGGCACAGTTCTAAAGAGTGTGCTGGGACAGGGGGGCCTGGGTGTGCATGTGTATCGAACTTTGAAGGTGGCTGGGCATATTGAGACAGTAGTTAGCAAAGCCAATGGGCTTTTGGGCATAAAAAGAGGCATTGAGGACAAAA
This sequence comes from Carcharodon carcharias, assembly GCF_017639515.1. Lineage (NCBI taxonomy): Eukaryota > Metazoa > Chordata > Chondrichthyes > Lamniformes > Lamnidae > Carcharodon > Carcharodon carcharias. Next base: position 59,130,525 of record NC_054473.1, read on the forward strand.
GCAGGCAAGTTTTGCTTACATAAAGCTCTGGTTAGGCTCCAGTAGAGTATTGCATCCAGGTCTGATCACACTTTCTGAAAGATGCGAAGAGGAGATTTATCAGAATGGTTCCAGGGATGGGGAATTTTAGCTACAAGGTTAAGTTGGAAAGGCTGGGAGTGTTTTCTTTGGAGCAAAGGAGAATGAAGGGATTTGATAGAGGTGTACAAGATTATGGCAGGCTTTTCAGTTGCTTCAGAATGCAGGCAGGGAGCAGGAGTGGATGCAGAGAAGGGAGAGGAAATGAAAACAAATTTTTACAATAAAGAAGCAAAATTAAAAGGAAACTCATGGATTGAGACCCTGGACTTAGCTGATGATACAAGGACTAGCGGACAGAGGTGTAAGAGTTTGGGCAACAGATGGAGGGGGAATGTAAGGAAGGCCCTTTTTATGCAGCGAGCAGTAATGATCTGCAACTCAATGTCCACAAGGGTGGTGGAAGCAGAAACAAAGATTTCAGAAGGAAACTGGATGGGCACTTGAAGGAAATAAGCTCGCAGGGCTACCGGGATCGAGCAGGGGAGTGGGACTGATTGGATTAATCCATGGGAAGCCAGCAAGGACTTGGTGGCCCGAGCGGCCTTCTTCTACACTGTAAATGACTCTGTATGCCAGGAATTATACTCAAATTCATGCTTTCTTCATAAATTCAACAATCATTTGTCTTTACATGTTACCATGTTCTAACTAATAATTCCAGATTAGTACTGCTATATATCAGGCCCCCATCAATGGAGATTGCCTGAGGAGTGTGGATGGTGCTCAGACTTTCCCATGCTGTCTGACATCTGAACAGATCCTGTCAGTTCAACCAAACAACATTCTACCACTTTTTCCACCCAAATTTACACATAGCTCTGCTGCATTAGAGGAATTTTATTTTGCGGAAAAAAAGGCTAGTCTTGGTAGATGTTATTGGAAATAGGGCAGTTCCCACCCTCCCCCATCCACCCCTGCCCTTGTTATCCACCTGCACAGATTTGATTCCTGGCTTCTCAGGCATAAAGAAGGTTTAAACAAACATTTGGACAAAAGGAGTCACTCATTTTTTAAACCCTTGTCGGCTTTTCAGTTGCTTCAGAATGCAGGCAGGGAGCAGGAGGGGATGCAGAGAAGGGAGAGGAAATGAAAACAAATTTTTACAATAAAGAAGCAAAATTAAAAGGAAACTCATGGATTGAGACCCTGGACTTTAGGATAGTAAAATATTGTGATAAGCATTATTTTAAAGCTGCATGCAGTATTCCAAAACAGTGTTACTAATTTATCTTCATCCAATATCCCTTTTTAACTCTAGTTACTGCATTTAAACTCAAAGGAAGTGTTTCAACTCCTAAGATCTATATGGCCACCTTCCCCACTCATTTCACCTCCTCTAGCCTTGCACTATTGCACAGAAGTTTCCCTTATGTCTCAACCATTAAAAACGAGGTGGGAAAAAAAAGTTTTTTGCTTCAAACTTCACCTTATTCAGCAGGGAAGACCAATCACAGAGAAGGAAGAGTCAGCGCAATAAACCCATTTGCTAGCAGAGAGGATTTGAATGCTGTCACTATTTCACAGCCAGTTATATCCAAAACTCAGACATTACAGGGTAGTTTTAAGGTGACTGCTGGATAATTTCAGGTGGAATTTGGATCAGTTTTCTAAGATTTAATGATCAGAAAATTATTGTACAAAACTACTTTTTCTCTCTCTCACACTAACTGAAACATAATGGCACAATAACATTGGCATGTCAGTTTATAAAGACACAAGAGCATAATATTGCTATGTAATATGAGCTATTAGTCCATCCCTTGCTTCTTACAATCACTAAACATATCCCATTTGTAGCATCAATCAGAGAATACCTCATGCTGTTGTGTTTAATTACCAAGTCTGCTCATTAGCCTTTTAAATCACATGATGCTTTTTCATCTAATCCCACAATAAGGACTTCATACAATTTGATTAAATTCCTGTCAAAATTATATTTCTCTACTTTATTACATGGATATCATTACAAAACACTACATAAAAATTCTGACAGCCCTAACGAGGTTCATCAAACAGCTTTTTGGTCAAGTTATGTCTTGTCCTAATCCAAAATACAAACTTGTGTGGCAAGCACCTGCTTTTGAAACTTGAAGCACGTCCGATTTACTTGTACAATATATCCTACCACCTGCCTGCTCCAAAAATATTTTCATGATACCTATCCTTCCCATCTGTTAGCATCCATTCAAGGCCAGTTCACATGTTGGATTCAGCAAAATAGCACACTAATCAGGTATGTTTTTGAAATGAAAATATAACATTAGTTGCAGTATTAAGTATGCTGTGAAATATTTTCTGGCTCTATGCCTCTCGGTCAATGGCCTGGTAAGACTTGAAAGGAAAGGGTATAACTCAAGAGACAGAGGATGCAGAAGCTCCAAAGTATGGGCAGCAGAAGCAGCCTCAATGAAAGGGAGATGGAGACCTGATTATAATTTATTTTAAAAACCCACAAAGTACACAGATGGAATTCGTCAATTAACTGTGATTTGATAGTGAGAGGGTGGGGCAAAGCTCCTGGAAGGAAAAGCTCAAGATAAAAGATGTAGCAGCACGTTTCTGTGATGAAGGTACATTTACAGAGGCAAGCAAATGTCAACATACGTTCCTTGCATTTGAGATTTGTCCCATTGGTCTAATGCATTCAGGTAGTGGCAAGAGAGAATAGTAAAGCCTGAATTTTCACACAGAAGGAGAGGTTCTCCCATTTTTGTGAAAACGATTCCGGAGGCCTGATTCCGAAAGTCCAGCACAAACCTCCCCCACCATTTTTGTGGGGGTGAGGAGAAACGGGGGTGACTCAAACATTGTGCATCCATGGTTCAGGGAGGCAGTGGCACATGTTAAAGTGCAGATCTGATAATCTCAAGCACAGAGTGGAAAATACAATGTGTGCACATTAGGAGAATGTCTAAACTTATTGGAATTCTTTGGAGGGGAGGGGTGGGATACCCTTTTGGATATGCTCCTGGGGTACCTTTAGGAGAGATCAGATGCCCTTTGTGATTGTTAAATATGGACATGAATGATGTAAACAATGGATAAACTCACTGGAGCTATAAAGCTCATTGGAAATATCAAAGAGAATTGTCAAGAGAGCTGTCAAAGGGAGTTGTCAAGGCATTTAAATCTCCTGACTGTTAAATATTTGCAAAAAACTGTCTGCGGTGTTGAAAAAAATCAGTACTTGGTATTTCACTCTGTCTGTTGACATAGGCCTGGGGGCTACCATTACAGGATTAGTGCTGCAAGACTTTTTTCACAACCAATCATAATCACAGTGGAATGCCTGTCAGTTCAGTTTGATTGACAGATCTAAGTACTTATAAAGTCTTTGAAGTGGGACTATGAATACAAATGCTTGCACTTATAAGAGAGTAAAGGAATGGAAATGTAGTGAATCTTTTTTATATCAATGAGAATTTTTTTTTTATAAAGAGTTATTTCATCAATACACACTTAGGAATTGTATTCAATCTCAGCATGGGTCCTGAGTTCTGCTCATGGTAGATACTGGATAGATTGGCAGGGTAGGTGTAAGGGAAAAGGTTGGAGGATGGGGGCATGGGATAGCATGAGTTGGCATGGGGCTTTAAAAGGCCATGAGGGGTTAGACAGAGGGATATAGTTTGGCATGAAGGGTATGAGGGACCATGGGGGCGTGTAGCAGGGCTTGGTTGGCATGGAATATATGGGGGATGGATAGAAGGGCATAGGTTGGCATGGAGGGCATAAAGTAGCATGGTTGGGCATGGGGAGTGTGTGAGGGCTGAGGGCCGTTTATGCATTTATTCTTTTCCCCCTCCAACAGTGCCAGAGTACTGAGGCAGGCCTTTTCGCCCACTTTGCCTTCACACCCCACAGCTCTTGTGCTGCCTCCGAACTGCTTCTGGGGACAACGCATGACTCCCGTTTCACCCGATCAGCTTCTCCCCCTGGAATGAAAATCTGACCATCCGGGGCACTTTTTCCCAGGTCAGGTCTGGGGAGCCAGGAATTGTCTCGACTCTGCTCCCCAGGAACCGGGAGCAAAAATTAAGGCCTAAGTGTCAAGTTAGTGGTCTGCCAGAACATGTCCCTGCACAAATCTCATTAAATACTTCACTGCGCCCTGATAGGATGAATAAGGAAGCTTCACAACAAGAGCCTGGTAAGCTAAGGACCCTTTTCAGAAGTTGTTGGGGTTGGGGTAGAGTGAAACACCTCTGCATAGCCCACTGACACAATTCTCACAATTTGTATTGCAACAACGTAGGTCAAAAGGAATTTCAAACCCAGCATGGAATCAGACCTCAGACCTGACTGGTGGTAAATGAACATTTGTTCATGTAGAAAGGTTGTAGATTTACTTTAGAGAAACATTTGCAACCTTTAAACCAAATAATGAATTCTTCTTGTAAATTCTGAAAATCCTGATAGGAGTTAAGTTTAAGTTATTCATAATTGGCTAAGCCATTGACAAGGCAACATCAAACCCTGGCTATAACCTCTAATAGTTGGCTGACCTACAACCTTGGGCAAATGCAGTTAAATAAGGAAAGCCAGCACAGATTTATTATGGGGAAACCTTGCTTAACAAACTTGTTTGAGTTTTTTGATGAAGTAACAGAGAGGGCTGATGAGGCTAATGCTGATGTGGTGTACACGGACTTCCAAAAGACACTCGATACACTTCTGCCCAACAAGCTTATGGACAAAGTTAGAGCTCATGGAATAAAAGGGACAGTAGCAACAGGAATACGAAATTGGCTGAATGATAGAAAACAGAGTAGTGATAAATAGTTGTTTTTCAAACTGGAGCAAAGTTTGTCGTAGAGTTCCCCAGAGGTCAATGATGGGACCCTTGCTCTTCCTGATTTATATTAATGACCAAGACCTTGGTGTACAGGGCACAATTTCAAAATTTGCAGATGATACGAAACTTGAAAGCAGTGTGAACTTTGAGGATAACTTCAAAAGGACAGACAGGTTGGTGGACTGGGCAGACAAGTGGCAGATGAAATTTAATGCAGAAAAGTGTGGAGTGACTCATTTTGGTAGGAAGAGCACGGAGAGACAATATAAAATAAAGGGTACAATTCTAAAGGGAGTGCAGGAGCAGACAGACGAGTGTGTATGTGCATAAATCATTGAAGGTGGTAGGGCAGGTTGAGAACGCGGTTAATAAAGCATACAGTATCCTAGGCTTTATCAATAGGAGCATTGAGTATAAAAGCAAGGAAGTTATGCTAAACTTGTATAAAACACTGATTCAGCCTCAGCTGGAATATTGCACCCAGTTCTGGGCACCACACTTTAGGAAAGATATGAAGGCTAGTGAGACAGTGCAGAAAAGATTCAGGAGGATGGTCCCAGGGATGAGGAACTTCAGTTATGTAGAAGTTGAGACAGTTTTCCTTGAAGGAAGTTGATTGGGGATTTGATGGAGGTATTCAAAAAGATGAGGGGTCTGGACAGAGTAGAGAGAGAGAAAAGCTGTTCCCATTGGTAGAAGAAACAAGAGGCAGAGGACAGAGATTTAAAGTAATGGGCAAAAGAAGCAATGACGATGAGAAACAAACTTTTTCATGCAGTGAGATCTGGAATGCGCTGCCTGACAGTGTGGTGAAGGCAAGTTCAAAGAAAGAATTCAAAAGGGAAATGGATCGTTATCAGAAAAGGAAAAATGTTCAGGGCTAGAGGGAGAAGGCGGGGAGTAGCACTAGGTAAATTGCTCCTATGGAGAGCTGACGCAGACATGATGAGCCAAATGGCCTCCTTCTAGGCTGTAATAGTTCTATGATTCTGCAAACCTCTGATGTGGAAAATGTAGAATTGAATACCATCGATGTTCCCTGTGTATTTCTGTGCCACATAGATCAGGGAAGCCCCCAGTTCGACTTGTAGTCTCTGCTGACTTAGACAATCTCAACCAGGCAACAGTATAAATTGTAGTTATAATTGGCTTCAGCTTCCCCAGGTGAGAAAAGACAAAAAATAAACAGCTATAGTTGTCAATCTTGATCGCTGTCCAGCGAGAGTTAGGGGGTTAGATGAGGGTAGGCGAGGGCACTGGATGCACGGAGAAAAATCTATCATGTTATGTAATCTCCATCAAAGACAGCTCCAAAAAAACGATTTCCAACGGCTACGCCTTTCGTCCCCTTTTTGCCACAATAATTCTAGTTATTGATCTACTTGCCTACTCTCTCAGTACTGCACCGCAGCATCAACCTAGGTTTTGCAGTCAAGTCTCTGGAGTGCCACTGTCTGTTACCTTGCCATCAATCTCCTGAGTTAATAAAAACACCCTTGTCATTGCCAACAACTGTTGCAAACCATCCTCAAACTGCTCCCTCTCTCTCAAGTCCATGAATGCATCGTCACTTTCTAGAATTACAACCATTTCATCTGTAATTCCTTGTTTAAATCTCTCCAATCAAGTTCCCACTCTTCCCTCAGCCTTACCCGAACTTTGTGAGGATTTTATCTGTGGTACATTCATTGATCCTGCAGCCTTCTACAGTCAATCATCACTGCCTGCTCTCCATTTTTCAGCTCAGTGGGGCTGCTCTCATTTGTTTCCACTCTTGCTGATCTGATTGTAGCCAGAGGATCTCTTCCCAGGTACTGTCACCTCCAAAGTCCCCCATCATTAGCACCATCCTGTGCCTCCTCTTATGGCCTGGTAATATATCTGCAGACATGAGGCCAGCTTCTGCCAATGCACCAAGAACACACAACTCTATCCCTCCAGCTCCTCCCTTTTGCAGTCAGGAATGAACTGTAATCTCCTCCAACTAAGTACAAAACCATAGTCATGGGCTTTTTTCTTCACCACAGTCTGTGCCCTCTCCACCAGCTCCCACCCCTTGCTTAATAACCGTCTCAGACTGAAGCAAACTGTTCACAACCTTGTCTTTCTATATGAGTTTGAGCGCAAAGCCCCTCCATCATAAAAGTCAGGTCATTCTACTTTCATAATATCACCCACTGCCACCCTTACTTCAGCCAATCTGTTGTGGAAACCCTCATTCATGCATCTGTTACTTCCAGACTCGACTCTGCCAATGTTCTCCTGGCTAGCCTCTGCTCTCCTCAAATTTCAGCCCATATCCTATCCAGGCCTACTCACCAATCACCCCTGCCCTTGGTAGCCAACAACGGAAAAATTAATATTCTCATAATTATATTTCTCTCTCTATGGCCTTTCTAATCACTACTTCGGAACCTCCTATGTCCCTACAATTCCTTTCCCCTCATGCTCTCCAATCCTGATCAGCCTCTTATATAGCCCTCTCTCCTTTTATCCCAATATTGTCAGCCGTGCCATTAACCACCAAAATCCCAAGCTCTGGAATTCCCTCCTGCAATGCATCTGTCTCTCCACTTCCTGTTTCATTAAGAACTCCACCTCTTCTAATATCTGTTGGGCCTTGGCCCTGTGTCCATTATTTCCTTAGGCCTCTATGAAGCACTTGGGAACAATTTCTACAGTAATGGTGCTGTATAATTGTAAGCTGTTGTTATTGTTGGCCCAGTTAGAAAAACAGCCATCAGCAAGCTACCTCTGCAAGAGATGTTAGGATTTAAGCCAGAAACCGCATTCATCTCATGAACACAAAAGCGGATGTATTAAACAGCATTCTTCAACAATCCATAAAATCACCAAAGAATACCAGCAGCAAAGCTTTGAATTCTTTTCTCGTGCCAATGTAAATTGTTCCAACACTGTTGAATTGGAACTTTGCTCCTGATACTTGGAATTCAAAAGGCAGAATTAACAAGGACTGCTTGGCCATGTTCAAGACTATAACAGAAAATCTATTGCCCATTGATGCTCCAGTACAATATCCAATTCTTTAATCTCTAAATAACCAGCAGGGCCATCACTCGTTGTGGTTACTGAGGTCTTTGGCTGCACTCTGGTGAAATGCAAACATTTCAGATCCAACCTCTATTAAATGGCAGAAATTAAAATGATGTGCCTTCCAATCTCATGTTGGTTTCCTGCTGTACACATGGGAACTTTCTCTCAAATTCAGAATTGAATAAGGAGCTATATAAAGTTTACAGTTAGAGATTTGCAAAATCCCTATTTGAATGTAGAAGTGAAAATGTAAGCACAAGATTAATCATCTCCCAAGGATGAAAGATCAGATATCAGAGGCCAAGGTACACATACAAATCAACAACATCCCTAACGGCAGTCCTAGCTCCACCAGTGTTTCAGATAGCACCTTCAGGTTCCGTTTGGTGTGTTAAAAATGGTGTGGGTGCGGGAGGCACAAAACAAAGGAAATATCGGATGCCAGGAAAGGGTGTGCACGATCAACTGAATTAGAGCAATGAAAGAAATTGTAATTCATTGAGGGCCTCTACTGTCAGGAGGTGGGAACTGCAACATTTCAGTTGCTGTTTGGACACTGGACAATCAAACCAAAAATTGACACAGGTCACTCATTCCTCATGTGTTTAGTGATCTCTATCATTAGGGCTAAGGAGCTCTCAAATTAATTTGAGGGGGAAAAAATAAAACAGAAATATTTTGCAACTTCAAAAAAGTGCCGTGAGTGACTTATATCTAGGCAAAGCCATTAACCTGATCAGCAAATAGATTACCCTATATCTGTGTCACAGCTAATTATTTTCAAGTCACATCATTACTGTGCACCTGAGCGCGAGTACAATGCTCTGCTCACAACACAACAAGATCGATCATTAGGGTCTTTAAACCAAAGAAATCACTTTATTCCTTCTTCACTTCTGTGGATTCACCTTCCCCGCACCACCACCACCACCACCCCCCCCCAAACAACGCTTCCCATTTATTCCAGATTTTCTTACTCAACAATGTCAGGAGACTGGAAAAAAAACAAGCTTTATCGATGTCAAAATATTCTCCTTCAGTATAACTTCTTCTCTCTACAGGAATAAAATAGCAAAAATGACCTGTAAAAGCAAAAAGTGGTAATTGCAACATCAGAATAGAATTACTATCTCAATCTTTAAATAACAGTGATCATAATTCAACACGTTGGTACACCTTGTATTTTCAGAGCTGATTTATTGCAGCTTTTAAATCCATTTTGATATAAAGGTGAAGTACTTTCTTTTTAAATGAATGATAATGTCAAAATGAACAAAAAAGATACCAGAGAACAGATATTGGCAACCCAGTGGCTTATTAGCACAGACAAGATTAACAGCTTCCCTCAGGAACTGGGCAGCCAGTTGATTTATATGCAATACACTCAGTGAGTACTTCCATCAATCAATAGGGACTTATTTCACTAGACATGCTTTCAGTAAACTGATGTGTGCAATGGAATGAAGCCCCTTTCCCACATGCACCTGTGTCCTTAACTCAGTCAACACTGCAGGAGAATCAGTGTATCAAACTGCGACTACAAATGGTTAGTTCACTGATTTAAGCAATGTTCAGTGGCTCTGCATTTTTCTGAAATTCTTGGTGCCATTTTAAAATGAAGTGGTGATTTTGTCAGGCAACAGAAGCGTGTTCACGAAAAGTACTTAGAGAAATATTTCAGATTAAGGCAATTCACTGATTTTTGCAAGGAAATACTGCTACAGTGACCTTTCACTTTTTACCTCCTCTTCCTCCTCTGAAGAAATGATTCATCATCAGCACAGCTCCAGCAGTCATCCAATGCCTCTGTGAAATGGCTATCCTTTATATGAAACTAAGCAGTGAGCTTCAGCAGGTTAGCTATCACAGCTGAGCTGAAACCTGTCCTCATCCGTTTTCTGCAAATAAGCACTTTGTAGCAGGAATTCCACATTTAGAGAATATTCAGCCTTAAAGTGAAGGTGGAGCAGTTTTTTTTGGAGGTTTTGATACAAACAATGCCAAAGGTATCCCGCAATATGTTCTGGATGTCCTGTGTTCAAATCACACACTCAATGTAAGTCAATCCTTTGTTATAAATTCAGGTCTCCTGCAGACAGTCAGGTTCAAAGGCATCAGTTACTCCCATTGGATTTGACATTCCAAACATCTGAAAAGACTCTCAGTGCTAAGAATCTGATAATGTAACCCAAGTGATGTAATGTGAAGCAGATTTTTTTATTGTTTGTATGTGCCTCGCCAATATTCTCAAAGGTGGACAGAGAAAACACCTGAAAAGATGAGGCCAGCTATAAATGATTAGGATTGGGCTCACTTGTTGTCACGTAAAAGTACGAAAAATAACATGCTATTCCCTCCCGCCCCCGACTTCAGTCATCGTCTTGTTTGGCAATTAAAATACACCTAACGACCCTCCCGCATTTTACAGAGCAGAAGTCCATTCTCACAGCTTTCTCTTTCAAGACACAGCTGACACCCTCTGATGTATCTGACCACGTGCATCTCCCTTCTAAATCTCGCTTTATTCACAACTCAAACACTTACCAAGCACACATGATCAGGGATCATACCAACACAATGGGTGTGAGGTGCTTATTGCTGGAGATTCAGAGCTCACAGTCTTTGGGGAAGTAACAAAGGCTGGGTGATAAAAGAAACGTGGTTAAAATCTGTGTGGCATTTGTTTTTGAAAATTCAAAAAACTCATGCGAATGTACTTTGCTTTAAAACACAGCCCTTCAATATTACTTGCTCCCTCTCCACCCAACAAATCCTGTCAAAAAATCCTGAAAAGTGACAACCCTTTTAGGAAAATGTGGTCTGCATTGTTATACTCAAGTCATGCTGCAAAAAGATGACAGTTGGGAGTGCAGCACTTATAGTCAACAGATAAATATTCAAATTGCAGCCTAAATGGCTGAAAATTTCCTTTTAGTGTGATTTATTCCCCACACACAACGCTTGTAAGTACTTCCTATGCATAGAAATAAAAATACTCTAGACCGTTAAGCACAATTTGAAATCCATCTTCATTTTTATTCTACAGTTCTAACCTTAACCTTGATCAGTCAAACATAACAAGACTATAAGACCATAAGACATAGGAGCAGAAATTAGGCCATTCGGCCCATCGAGTCTGCTCCGCCATTCAATCATGGCTGATAAGTTGCTCAACCCCATTCTCCTGCCTTCTCCCCGTAACCTTTGATCCCCTTACCAACCAAGAACCAATCTATCTCGGTCTTAAATACACTCAATGACCTGGCCTCCACAGCCTTCTGTGGCAATGAATTCCATTGATTCACCACTCTCTAACTAAAGAAGTTTCTCCTCATCTCTGTTCTAAAAGGTCTTCCCTTTACTCTGAGGCTGTGCCCTCGGGTCCTAGTCTCTCCTACTAATGGAAACATCTTCCCCATGTCCACTCTATCCAGGCCTTTCAGTATTCTGTAAGTTTCAATCAGATCCCCCTTCAGCCTTCTAAACTCCATCGAGTATAGACCCAGAGTCCTCAAACGTTCCTCATATGTTAAGCTTTTCATTCCTGGGAACGTTCTCGTGAACCTCCTCTGGACCCTCTCCAAGGCCAGCACATCCTTCCTGAGGTTGCTCACAATATTCTAAATGTGGTCTGACCAGAGCCTTATAAAGCCTCAACAGCACATCCCTGCTTTTATATTCTAGTCCTCTCGAAATAAATGCCAACATTGCATTTGCCTTCCTAACTACCGACTCAACCTGCAAGTTAACCTTAAGAGAATCCTCGACTAGGACTCCCAAGTCCCTTTGCACTCCAGATTTCTGAATTCTCTCCCCATTTAGAAAATAGTCCATGCCTCTATTCTTCCTACCAAAGTGCATGACCTCACACTTCCCCACACTGTATTCCATCTGCCACTTCTTTGCCCATTCTCCTAACCTGCAGCCTCCCCGCCTCCACTATACTATCTGCCCCTCCACCTATCTTTGTGTCATCTGCAAACTTAGCCAGGATGCCCTCAGTTCCTTCGTCTAGATCATTAATGTATAAAGTGAAAAGTTGTGGTCCCAACACTCACCCATGTGGAACTCCACTAGTCACCGGCCGCCATCCTTAGAAGGACCCCCTTATCCCCACTCTCTGTCTCCTGCCTGACAGCCAATCTTCTATCCAAGCTAGTACATTGCCTCTAACACCATGGGCTCTTATCTTACTGAGCTGCCTCCTGTGTGGCACCTTGTCAAAGGCCTTCTGGAAGTCCAAGTAGGCAACATCCATTGGCTCTCCTTTGTCTAACCTACTCGTTACATCCTCAAAGAATTCTAACAGATTTGTCAGGCATGACCTCCCCTTGATGAAACCATGCTGACTTTGCTCAATTTTACCATGCATTTCCAAGTATTCTGAAATCTCATCCTTAATAATGGACTCTAAAATCTTACCAACGACCAAGGTCAGGCTAATTGGCCTGTAATTTCCCGTCTTTTGCCTCACCCCCTTCTTAAATAGGGCGGGTTACATTAGCGATTTTCCAGTCCTCTGGGACCCTCCCTGACTCCAGTGATTCCTGAAAGATCACCACTAACGCCTCCACTATCTCTTCAGCTATCTCCTTCAGAACTCTGGGGTGTAATCCATCTGGTAAAAGTGACTTATCCACCTTCAGACCTTTCAGTTTTCCTAGCACCTTCTCCTTGGTAATGGCCACCATAATCACCTCTGCCCCCAGACTCTCTTGAACTTTGGGGATGTCACTTGCGTCTTCCACTGTGAAGACTGACAAAAACTCTTGCAATCTTCTTTTATATTACTGGCTAGTTTACCCTCATATTTAATCTTCTCCCTCCTTTTTTCTTTTTTCGTTGTCCTCTGTTGGTCTTTGTAGGCTTCCCAATCCCCTCATTTCCCACTGCTCTTCACCACATTGTATGCTTTCTCTTTAGCTTTTATGCTGTCCCTGACTTCCCTTGTCAGCCTTGGTTGCCTCATCCTCCCTTTAGTATGCTTCTTCCTAGGGATGAATTTTTGCTGTGTCTCCAAATTACTACCAGAAACTCCTGCCATTGCTGTTCCACTGTCTTTCCTGCTAGGCTTATCTCCCAGTCAATTCTGGCCAGCTCCTCCCTCATGCCTTTGTAGTTGCCTTTATTCAAATGTAATACCGTCACATCTGATTCCAGCTTTTTCCTCTCAAATTGCAGGGCAAATTCTATCATATTATGGTCACTTCCTCCTAAGGGTTCCTTCACCTTAAGCTCCCTTATCAAATCTGCCTCATTACACATCACTAAATCTAGAATTGCCTGTTCCCTAGTGGGCTCCACCACAAGCTGCTCCAAAAAGCCATCTCGTAGACATTCTACAAATTCCTTTTCTTGGGATCCACTACCAACCTGATTTTCCCAGTCTACCTGCATACTGAAATCCCCCATTATCAATGTAACCTTGCCTTTCTTATGACCCTATGTTGTTTCTTGCTATCTATTTAATTTCATTTCTTACTAACAAAGCAACCCCACCCCCTCTGCCAGCCTGCCTATCTTTTCAATAGGATGTATATCCTTGGATATTTAGCTCCCAGTCCTGATCCCCTTGCAGCCATGTCTCCGTAATGCCCATCACATCATACCTGCCAATTTCAATCTGTGCCACAAGCTCATTTACCTTATTTCGTATACTGCGTGCATTCAGATACAACACCTTCAGTCCTGTATTTCCCATCCCCTTTCTCATTGTCGTCCCTTTATCTGATGTGCTTGAAGTTAGATTCCCAGCCCTTTCCAAAACACTGTCCTATTTTGTGTTCTGGAGACTTTAATAGCCTCTCCTGGGCTCTCTTTTCTTTTCAGTTTTTTCATAATTTTCCATGAAGTTGAATCCACCCACCCCCCCCTACCTGCAGCTTTGTTTCCCATTAGTCATACTTCTTGGAGTTTTACCACCCCCCCCCACCCCGCAACTTTTCTGGTTTAAAGTCCTGTTGACCACCCTATTTACCCTTTTCGCTAGAACATTGGTGTCAGATCGGTTCAGGTGGAGACCGTCCCAACGGTACAGATCCCTCCAGTTCCAATACTGATGCCAGTGCCCCACGAAATGGAACGCCCACTTTCCCGCACCACTCCTTTAGCCATGTGTTTACTTCCCTTATTCTCGCATCCTTATGCCAATTTGCACTTGACTAAAATCTCCCAAGATAGGATTCATTAATATACAAACAGCCAGGAGCTGCAAAGCTGAATCCCAACCAAATCTTAGATGTTGTGCTGTATGACAGTGTAGACCCTTTCAGTGTGGATGAATACTGAGAAACATCTAGATGTCGACAGGCAGGAGCAAACATATTCTTGCGAGTCCTAATAGACCTTATTTGCAAAAGGCCGTCAATAACTATATTATGGAAATAAAAATAAGTATTAAATATGTATTAGGGCCACAGTTGAAAATAATAAAGTAGAGCAGTTGCAAATCCCTACTGGGGAGAAAATTCTAACTTGGATTCTATGTCAGTGCTGAATTATTTGGTCATAGTCAGAATTGTATTGAGGGCACTACATTGACTGCATACCAAGGACAGAGAGAGAAATATTAGTGTTCCTGCCATCTACTTCATGGATGTTAATACTGCTTATAAAAAAGCCTGCCATCTCTTAACATACATTAATCGTTAGCTACTCGGACAATGCCTGCAGTTAGATGTGAAAAATCCATTGGCATTACCAACTTTGCAGTTAATAGCCATTGGTTAAGATTAGGGTTCTTTTCAATAATTATATTCCCCTGGAAAAACAAACAACACAGTGCACATTGATTTGAAGTTTCAATTTTGAAATCTGTGGGCAGATCTTGGGATTACACTCATGAATTGTTCTATATGCCAGAAGATGGGCTAATCAGGGAATCTGATCTCATCCTTCCATACAAACTGTACAATCTCCCTAGTTGTTTGATTAGTACAATGCCCTGGCCTCAAACATCGTCCATCCAAGCCATTCTAGATGTTGAGTACCTTCTGTGTGAACAAATACTTCCTGACATCTACCCTAAACTTGCCCTCAACAAATCAGCACCTCCTCCCCACTGCTCACACATATAGCTGTGTGTTTCAGGCTTTCTTTCGAAATCCCTTGTCTAACTGTATGAGGTTCCCATTACAGTTCAGGTTTCCTTCCTATACTGGTCAATAAATCGTGAATGCAAAAGCCAACTTCCAAACCAAGCCCATTAACCAAAACTCGACTTTATACATGAAGTCACTAGGTTTGTGTGAAGCTAATAGGTTGGAATGCCACCCGGTGGCCAGTGAATGCTGAGATTGTTGAGGCATGGCTTGGAAATGGTAAGTGTTGTATGCCATGTTCTCTTTACTTCTTGGAATTTGTGCAAAATGTCATGTTGGCAGGCTATATTGGATGCTCTAAAAACTGGTGATCAGATTTTTTAAATAAATAGGGCTATGCAGATGCAAGAGCAAATTAGTAGATTGGATAATTTTGTTTATTCATTCATGGGATGTGGACTTCGTTGGCTAGGCCAGCATTTATTGCCCATCCCTAATTGACCTTGAGGTGATAGTGGTGAGCTGCCTTCTTGAGCCGCTGCAGTCCACGTGGTGTAGGTACACCCACAGTGCTGATAGGAAGGGAGCTCCAGGATTTTCACCCAGTGAGAGTGAAGGAAATGCAATATATTTCCAAGTCAGGATGGTGAGTGACTTGGAGGGGAACTTCCAGGTGATGCATTCCCATCTATCTGCTGCCCTTGTCCTTCTAGATGGTGGTAGTTGTGGGTTTGGAAGGTGCTGTCGAAGGAGCCTTGGTGAATTCTTGCAGTGCAACTTGTAGATGTTAAATACTGCTGTTACTGTGCATCGATGGTGGAGGGAGTAAATGTTTGTGGATGTGGTGCCGGCAATCAAGTGGACTGGTTTGTCCTGGATGGTGTCAAGCTTCTTGAGTGTTGTGGGAGCTGCACCCATCCAGGCAAGTGGGGAGTATTCCATCACACTCCTGACTTGTGCCTTGTAGATGGTGGACAGGTTTTGCGGATTCAGGAAGTGGGTTACTCATCTCACAATTCCTAGCCTCTGACCTGCTCTTGTAGTCAGTGTTCATATGGCTAGTCCAGTTCAGTTTCTGGTCAATGGTAACCCCGAGGATGTTGATAGTGGGAGATTCAGTGATGGTAATGCCATTGAACATCATGGGGCGATGGCTGGATTCTCTCTTGTTGGAGATGGTCATTGTATGATACTTGTGTGGTGCGAATGTTGCTTGCCACTTGTCAGCCCAAGCCTGGATATTGACCAGGTCTTGCTGCATTTGGACATGGACTGCTTCAGTATCTGAGTCGCCACACATGGTGCTGAACATTTTGCAATCATCAGAGAACATCCCCACTTCTGACCTTATGATGGAAGGAAAGTCATTGGTGAAGCAGCTGAAGATGGTTGGGACGAGGACACTACTCTGAGGAACTCCTGCAGTGATGTCCTGAAGCTGAGATGATTGACCTCCGACAACCACAACCATCTTCCTTTGTGCCAGGTATGACTCCAACCAGCGGAGAGTTTTTCCCAATTCCCACTGACTCCAGTTTTGCTGGGGCTCCTTGATGCCACACTCGATCAAATGCTGGTTGATGTCAAGGGCAATCATTCTCACCTCAGGACTTCAGCTCCTTTGTCTATGGTGGAACCAAGGCTGTACTGATGTTAGGGGTTGAGTGGCCATGACGGAACCTAAACTGGACGGCAGTGAGCAGGTTATTGCTAAGCCAGTGCCGCTTGACAGCATTTGATCACCCATTCCACTACTTTACTGGTGATGAAGAGTAGACTGATGGGGTGATAATTGGCTGGCTTTTTGTGTACAGGACATAGCTGGGCAATTTTCCACATAGCCTGGTAGATACCAGTGTTGTAGCTGTACTGGAACAGCTTGGCTAGGGATGCGGCAAGTTCTGGAGCACAAGTCTTCAGTACTATTGCCGGAAAATCGTCAGGGCCCATGGACTTTGCAGCATCCAGTGCCTTCAGCCGTTTCTTGATATCATGGGGAGTGAATCAAATTGGCTGAAGGCTGGCATCTGTGATTCAGGGGGCCTCCAGAGGAGGCTGAGATGGATCATCCACTCGGCACTTCTGGCTGAAGATTGTCACAAATGCTTCAGCCTTATCTTTTGCATTGATGTCCATCGTTGAGGATGGGGATATTTGTGGAGCCTCCTCCTCCAGTGAGTTATTAAATTGTCCATTACCATTCATGATTGGATGTGGCAGGACTGCAGAGCTTGGATCTGATCCGTTGGTTGTGGGATCGCTTAGCTCTGTCTATCGCTTGCTGCTTATGTTGTTTGGCACACAAGTAGTCCTGTCATAGCTTCACCAGGTTGACGCCTCATTTTTAGGTATGCCTGGTGCTGCTCCTGGCATGTCCTCCTGCATTCTTCAATGAACCAGTATTGACACCCCCAGCTTGAGGCAACGGTAGAGTGGGGGATATGCCAGGCCATGAGATTACAGATTGTGTTCAAGTACAATTCTGCTGCTGCTGATGGCCCACAGCGCCTCATGGATGCCCAGCCTGGAGTTGTCATGTCTGTTCAAAACCTATCCCATTTAGCACAGTGGCAGTGCCACACAACACACCTCACTGTGAAGGCAGGACTTCATCTCCCCAGTGATTGTGCGGTGGTCACTCCTACCGATACTGTCATGGACAGATGCATCTGCGGCAGGCAGGTTGGCAAGGATGAGGTCAAGAATATTTATCCCTGTCAGTTCCATCACCACCTACCACAGACCCACTCTAGCAGCTATGTCATTTAGGACTCAGCCAGCTCGGTCAGTTAGTGGTGCTACCGAACCCTCTTGGCGATGGGCATTGAAGTCCCCATCCAGATTACATTCTGTGTCCTTGCCAACATCAGTGCTTCCTCCAAGTGGTGTTCAACATGGAGGAGCACTGATTCATCAGCTGAGGGAGGGTGGTATGTGTTAATCAGCAGGAGGTTTCCTTGCCCATGTTTGACCTAATGCCATGAGATGTCATGGGGTCCAGAATCAATATTGAGGACTCCCAGGGCAACTCCCTCCCGAATGTATACCACTGTGCCTCCACCTTTGCTGGGTCTGTCCTGACGGTGGGACAGGACATACCCAGGAATAGTGATGGTGGTGTCTGGGACATTATCTGTAAGATATGATTCCGTGAAGATGACTACGTTAGGCTGTTGCTTGACTAGTTTGTGAGACAGCTCTCCCAATTTTGGCACTATCCTCCAGACACTAGTAAGGAAGACTTTGCAGGGTCGACAAGGCTGAGATTGCCTAGCTTTCGATGCTGAGCAATCCACCTGGTTTCATTCCTTTTTTGTAACTTGTTGCAGTTTGATACAACTGAGTGGCTTGCTGGGCTACTTCCAAGGGCAATTAAGTGTCAACCACATTGCTGCGGGTCTGGAGTCAAATGTAGGCCTGGCAGGTAAGGGTGACAGATTTCCTTCCCTAAAGGGCATAAGTGAACCAGATGGGTTTTTATAATAATCGACAATGCACATCATTAGACTTTTAATTCCAGATTTTTATTGAATTCAAATTCCATTATCTGCCAAGGCAGGATTCGACCCCAGGTCCCCAGAGCATTACCCTGGGTCTCTGGATTACTAGTCCAGTAACAATACCGCTACGCTATTACCTCCCTCTATGCCATGGCCTCCCCCGATGCCTCATTTACTTAAATTAACTATCACCTTCCCATCCTCATACTGGCAACAGAACATTTTCTGCTCATTTAGCACCTACTATTAGCCATGCTGGACACAGCACAGATTAGACACAAAGTTCTCTCTGCTTTTCCTTAACAATTATGCTTTAATACCAACTTCAGAGCATTATATCCTATTGTATGCATGCTCCACTTCCCACACTAGTCATAATTGCAGTTTGTCTGAATGACACTATTTCCAAAAAGTGCTGAAGAGCAGGCAGTTTTGTATTGTGAACATATTCACTAAAATCTGGACAAATGGGCTGCCTGGCAAATTTCAGGTGTGCTCCTTAGAGATTTAAGTGATACATACACTTGTCATTCGAGAAAACCAAAAGCTGGCTAACAATTTCAAAAAGCATCAGCATAAAACCCAAAAGGGTGGTGCAGTAGAGTGTTAAACATGTAGCTATACAGGCTTTATGCAGCAGGAATGTCTTCATTTGTATGGAAAAGCTTGAAAAGTAATTCCATACGTCGATGGCACTAAACTCGAGGTGCACCTCAAGGGAAGCCGGATCAGGTTGCTCCCAAAAGATTTTGAACGTGTGATTTAAGGTAAAAGCATTCTGGTTCATTTTAGGCACTTTTATCACTGACAACAAATAATCTTTCCATCATAAAAAATGGAGATAGATTGACATTTGGATTTGCAACACACTTAGGACTGTTAGACGCCCATAAGATGGTTATGTTTTAAACTGTCTCTTTTAATCCAAGGCAAAATAGAGCAGTGAAGAGGGGCACCTGACCGCTTACTAATTCTGTCTGGCAATAAGCCCACGTGACCTGGTTGCCTTGGGGACAGGGGCCCAGGTCAAAGCTTATTCAAAGTCAAGTGCCAGATTTAACACCTGGAAAGAAAGGGAGGAGCAGCTGGCCTTACTGTGTGCAGACTTACAGACTCAGAGGCGCTGGGGAGAGAGAGAAGCAGGAAAGCTATTGCTGTGACTGTAGAATTGTGGAGAGAACAAATTCTCCATTTGAAGAGATGGACCTTGTAGAAATTCAAAAACCAAAAAGTCGCCAGAGAGTGCCTTGCTAATGGGAGTCAGTTTGACTATACTCAGGAGGATTGAGTGAAGGGACTTTTAAAAGGACTCTGGAAGACTTGCCCCTGTGAAACAGGAAGAAGAGAGTCTGTTGAAAAGCCTGGAAGAATTTGGAACTCTAAAAACAAGACTACCTTTCTGCTGAGAGTAGGGCTTAATGTATAAATGTTGGGTGGGGATTTAGGTTGTGTTAAGAAGTTAAGGGTTAACCTTTTCAGTAGTTAGTGTATAAATTGCCTATGAGATACTGTTTAGTCAATGTTGATTTTAGTTGGCTTGTTACAATAAGACTTCAAACATGAAATCGTGTCATACGATTCTTTGCATAGGTTACTGGGAATTCATATGTCTTTTTTAAGTTATCAGTCTCTACAGGGGTCGTGACAACATAATGAGATCAACACTTAGCCAAAAGATATTTCAACAATCGACCAATTCCAACTGCCACCACTGCCCCACCCACACCATCTCAATTCACAAAAGTACTTTACCTTCTCTGTACTGTCGTAAAAATGGCCTGTAGAGTGGCCTGTTAAACTGCAGTGCTTTAGTCATGGGAAAGCAAAGGGTTAATCCTGATAATTTGGGAAATGACCCAAGATCCTCAGAAAGATGGAACAAACAAAAGACTCTTGTAACTGGCAGGTGTTTCCAATGAGTGGTTGTCACAGAATGAAGTCAGACTTGTCAAGGTTGCAAGCCAATGGAATATGAATTTGTTGCACTGTATGGGTAATAAGGGGGGGAAGAGAAATTATCCATCACAATTCTACCTGTCTTATCATTATTTAGCTGCCAAGACAAGAAGTGAACCATCAAAATAACATCGGCCTTCAACAAACTCATTAAAACAAAACCATTACTGCCCCTGACACTTTTCTGTCAAAATTGGATGTCACATTAGAATCAACCTACATGACAGAATAAGTCCGCTTGGTTGGTGAAAATATGAAATAAGTGGAAACAGAACTATTGCGAGATTAAGGCTGTTAATGATTATGCTTTTGATACCAAAACCAGAAGATTTCAAAAGACTAGTTGTAAAAGCTTAAGAAACTTGAATTCTTAATTGATGGAAGTTTAAGAGTTGAATGGAAAATTAGAAACAAATGTCTGAATGCACCACATTTGTAGATAAGTCCTTAAAAAGACAGAATAAACAGTCATGTATAACACGACAGAGGCATCATAGATGCAAAAAAATATATTTTTATTTAGTGCCTTTCACAACCACAGGACGTCCCAAGTGCTTCACAGCCAATGGACTGAAGTGCGGTCACTGTTGTAATGCGCAGCAAATTTGCTCACAGCAAGTTCTCACAAACAGCAAAGTGATAATGATCAGATAGCCTGAACTAAACAGAATGTGGTCTTGCTAACCTTAGTAAGACAGTGGCAAGTTAACCAAGCCTCCAGAATACTATCAGCACAAAACACTGTGTACAGAGATAAAAACTACAATTCTATTCAAGTCAGCATTTGAATTTTCCCACATATAACATTAATATTTCGTTATGAGACAGCAGTTTGGTAAAGCTGAGTTATTTAAAAATCCCAGAGGGAAACTTTTAACATCTGTCATAACGTACACTTTTAAGTGGTATTTTTGAGATGCGATTCTAAATTCAGGAATCAGGCCACCAGTTCTCGAGAGGTTTTATATTAAACTAAATGAAACATTTTATTAAGTTACCCAAGTTAAATATATACACATGGCTACAAATTACTACTATCATAACTCTTAACAAATTCCCAAACTAATTTCCATTAAGGCAACAGCAACCCATAGACTTAACCAGGCACCAGGCAAAGCATTTTCATCTTACGAATTCAAAATAAGGTTTTCACTTCGGTTCTTGTGGAGACAGTTGGAGGCTTAGAGCTGCTTTGATCTTATATTATCTCTGCTCCGCACACACAAAACTGCTATCCTTATACCTAGCACACTTAATTGAATGTAAATTCTCATTGTATCACCAGCCTCTTCTAACAATAAAACCCCTTTCATAATACCAATTTTATTAGTAAAATAAACACATTGCTTGGTCTCTGCTAGCTCGGTGCCAGATTGCACTCGCCTTCTTGAATGCTCTATTCAAAAAATGCAAATGCACTCTACCTCTCTTACATCTCAAAACTAGTACACATCAAAACACCCAGGCTAGCTGGCTTTAATCCAGATAAGAACACCCACAGACTTAATCTCTATTTTAAAAGAAAAATATTTTCCAATAATATTACATACATTAGCTTCATGAAAATTTTCAAATGAGAACTGCATTTTCTTAGTGTTACAGTAGGTTCACAACTCCCAAATAAAATATTACTTTTTTATTCTGTTGTGATTTGTGTGTTAACTGCCATGAGGTATTCTTCAGTTAAAATGCTCCCTTACCATTGCTTCGAACTAGTTTCAATCCATCCCAAGTTAATGCAATCAAAGTTCCATTGTGATATCTGGAAAATTGATGATTATTTCCTGACCAATAGATCAATTCACTGCAAAAACATCCCTACAATTTATTACTAAATTGATCACACCAGGATATGAAATATTTGAATATATATCCACTCATGTGGGCAATGGAAACGTCACAGTTGAGGAGCAAGGGGTGTTCTTCTGATATTTGTATTCAAGTGTAGAGTTCAGCCAGAAAAGATATGGGTTTCCCCTGAGGTTAACACTTACTGAAGCTCACCTACAAATTTTTGGTGCTTTCAGAATTGAGGACAGAAGTGGAAAATGTTGCCCAATCGTCACGCATTCTCCTCCAAGTAGCAAGGACACAGGTCTAAAATCATGAGCAAAACCTAACACATCTACAAAATAGACTCCCTGGAAAGTAGTAAATACTGTAGACCAACTGATTTAAAGAGCTTAAATTAGGAATGTATAAGTACTGGTTTACGGATTTATTCCATGGATTCTGAGCAGATTACTGGTGCTCTGGGATCACAGAATTGTGCATTTCAACCTCCCGAAAAATGGTAAAAATCTCAGAATATCAGTCACAAGAAATCAAAGACCATGATAAAATATTGGGCAATTTATGCACAATATCTCTCCTGGTATTGAACTGCCTCTCCTCCAACTTATAGTCAACAAACCCATAGAACATTCTTTAACAGCACTATAAAATTAGCACTTTCCCTGCCTGTCACACTGTGTCAAACACAAAAAACAACAAATGTACAGAGAAACTTTCCAAGAGCAGAAAACACTGGAGCAGGGATGCCTGCAACCTCTTAAGTAACCTTACCAAATCACAAAATAAAGACCAAGTCAAAGTTGTGGTTTGCGGCCTGAAAGCAAGGAAATTCCACCCAGTGACTGCTTAACAATGAAGCCTGGTGGCCTTACTCACCTTAGCACAATAATGAAAGAGGTCATCCAACTTATCGTCATAAGATCTCTTAGTAATATGCCAAAAATGGCACGCCTAATGTATGGGAACATAGCAATGCAAATGTCATAATTTGCTATATATGCAAAACCACCTCAAAATGCTGGCGCTGTCGAGATTAAGCCTGAAACTGTCAAGCATATTCCAATCTGTAAACCTTCCCCAGCAACAATTAAGCTGAGTGACTTTAGGTAATTCAAATTTAGGATCAACAGGAAGTGCCATCTTAAAAACAGCTACACTTTATCAGCTGAATGAATACACCAAGATTTGGCCCATTACAATGTGCAGTGAAAAGCGTAACAGTTGCTGTTAGATTTGCCCCTACATCCTTCAACTTAAAAACTATTTGCCCACTAAGTTGCTTAAAGTGTGAGCCAATAATGGTGGGATGAGATACAGGACATCTGGGATCCGAGTGACCAGAGTATCTCCTTAACAAACCAGACTTAAGGACTTGGATGTAAACACTGGGAAGGAGGATGAATCAGAGTGGGTAAATTCAATGTCAAATAAGGTATAGAAAGAGAGAAAGGAAGGAAGGATCAGAATGCGAACATACATACAAACATATGAATTAGGAGGAGGTGGTCACTCGGCCCTTCAAGCCTGCTCCGCTATTCAACAAGAACATGGCTGATCTGATTTTAACCTCAACTTCACATTACTGCCTACCCTCTTGCTTATCAAGAATCTATCTACCTCTGCCTTAAAGATATTCAAGGACTCTGCCTCAATCACCTTTTGAGGAAGAGAATTCCAAAGTCTCGCAACTCTCTGAGTGAAAAGTTTTTATTTTATCTCTGTCCGAAATGGGCAACCCCTTATTTTTGAAGCAGTGACCCCGAGTTCTAGATTCTCCCACAAAGGGAAACATCCTCTCCACATCCACTCTGTCATGTCTCCTCATATGTTTCAATCAAGTTGCCTCTTACTCTTCTAAACTCCAGTGGATGCAAGCCCAGCCTGACCAGCCTTTCCTCATAGGACAACCCACCCATTCCTGGTATTAATCTAGTAAGCTTTCTCTGAAGCGCTTCTAATGCATTTACATCTGTGCTCAAATAAAGAGACCAATACTGTACACAGTACTCCAGATGTGGTCACACCAATGCCCTGTATAACTGAAGCATAACCTCCCCACTCTTCTATTCAATTCCCTTTGCAATAAATGATATTATTTATAATGGCATCGCGAATTACTTTCTGCACCGCATACTAGCTTTTTGCCATTCATGCACTAGGACACTCAGATCCCTCTGCGTCCTCTCACCATTTAGATAATATGCTTCTCTTTTATTCTTCTTTCCAAAATGGACAACCTCATATTTTCCCACATTATACCCCTTTTGCCAGGTCTTTGCCCACTCTCCTAACCTATTTATATCCTTCTGTACCCTCGTTATGTCCTCTTTACAACTTCCTCTCCTACCTATCTTTGAGTCATCAGCAAACTTAGCAACCAGACCATCAGTCCCTTCATGCAAACATTTATATAAACTGTAAAGAGATGAGGTCCCAGCACTGATCCCTGTGGCACATAACTCGTCACAACCTGCCAACCAGAAAATGAACCATTTATGTCTACCCGATTTCCTGTTCGCTATCCAATCTGTTATCCATGCTAATATGTTAACCCCCACACCATGAGCTTTTATTTTCCGCAATAACCTTTGATGAGGCACCTTACCGAATACTTTCCTGAAAATCTAAGTACAGTACATTCCCTTTATCCAGAGCACCTGTTACTTCTTCAAAGAGCTCCAATAAATTTCAGAAAACTCAGTGGACTCTGCCTGATTCCCTTGAAGTTAAGTAAGTGCCCTGTTATAACATATTTAATAGCAGCTTCTAATGTTTTCCCTATGACAGATGTTAAGTTAACTGGCCTATAGTTTCCTGCTTTGTCTCCCTCCCTTTTTGAATAAAGGAGTTAAATTAGCTATTTTCCAATCCAATGGAAGCTTCCCCAATTCTAGTGAATTTTGGAAAATTAAAACCAACACATCAGCTTTCTCACTAATCACTTCTTTTAAGACCCTAGGATGAAATCCATCAGGACACCTGGACTTGTCAACCCGCAGTTCCGGCAATTTGCTAAGTACCATTTCCCTGGTGACAATCATTTTTCTGGGTTCTTCCCTCCTTCCAATTCCTGATTTACAGCTACTTTTGGGATGTTTCTTGTAAACTCTATAGTGAAGACCAATGCAAAATGCCTGTTCAATTAATCTGCCATCGCCTTATTTTCCATTATTAACTCCCAGACTCACTTTCATTTGTTCCAGTGAAGCTCAACGCAAACTGGAGGAACAGCACCTCATCTTCCGACTAGGCACTTTACAGCCTTCCGGACTGAATATTGAGTTTAACAATTTTAGATCATGAACTCTCTCCTCCATCCCCAACACCTTTCCGATTCATCCCCCCTTTTTTTTTCCAATAATTTATATAGATTTTTCTTTTCCCACCTTCCATTATTTTTAAATGTATTTCCATCTCTACCTTTTAGTCTTTTTTGAATCCTTCACCCCACCCCCACTAGGGCTATCCGTACCTTGCTTGTCCTGCTTTCTACCCTTAATTAGCACATTCCTCAGATAATATCACCACCTTCAACACCTTTGTCCTTTTGTCTATGACATCTTTTGGTTATCTCCACCTATCACTGGCCCTCTATCCAGCTCTTCTTGTTCCACCCCCCTTAAACCAGCTTATATTTCACCTCTCTTCTATTTTTACTTAGTTCTGTTGAAGGGTCATTCGGACTCGAAACGTTAACTCTCCGCATATGCTGCCAGACCTGCTGAGTTTTTCCAGGTATTTTTGTTTTTGTTTTGGATTTCCAGCATCTGCAGTTTTTTGCTTTTTTCTATAGAACCAATGCTCACTTTGTTAACTCTTCTCTTTTAAATGTCTATAGAAACTCTTAATATCTTTCTTTATATTTCTGGCTAGCTTCCTATCATATTCTAATTTTTCCCTCCTTTTCATTCTTTTAGTCATTCTTTGCTTTTTTTTTACATTCTGTCCGATCTTCTGACTTGCACTCATCTTTGCGCAATTAGTTAATTCTCGTTGGAATGTATCTATGCATTCTGAAATATTCCCTTGAATGTGTGCCACTGCATCTCTATTGACCTATCCCTTAACCTAAATTGCCAGTTCACTTCCGCTAGCTTGGCAATTACCCTTAAATATCAGTTTTAGACTAACTCTTCTTTCCCTCAAATTGAATGTAAAATTCAATCATATTATGATCACTGCTACCTAGGGGCGCTTTCACTATGAGGTCAATTAATCAATCCTATCTCGTTGCACAATACTAGGTCCAGTAACGCCAGGTCCCTGGTTGGCTCCACAACGTGCTAATCTAAGAAATTATCCAGAAAAAATTCTATGAATTCATCATCTATGCTACCTTTGCCCATCTAGTTGCTCCAGTCTTTAAGGGAGAGAAAAAAATGAAAAAATTCTTAAATATTTAATGAAAATTTGACATTTTTAAAGTCTCCTTGAAAACTTTAGCACTTGAAAGGAAAGACAGGGCACACCAGTGCTAGTTAATTTTAAGTGCCAGTGGCCATTTTCAGCAGCTGCTTGGTAATAGTTAACAATGTTGTTAAAGGGGTACTTACACTAATTGCTAGCTCTAAATACCTGTGGTATCTGACAGGCAAATACAGCAACTTCATGGCATTCAATGCATTTCAATGACAATGCAAATAGGAAGATGCGGTTTTCAGGAAGTGAAAGGCAGAGTGGTGCAACTTGATTTCCAACTTTTGAATTCCCATATTTAACTGTGCATCTACTCCTTACTTGAAGTTGCTGCACCATTAATGATAATTAACAGCAAATGCCTTTGGCCTCAACATTTGAACTTTGAGGAGATTTTAAAAATGTCAAATTTTCAATGCCAGATTTTAATTTAACATTAAAAACTTTACTTTTCCATTTTTTTTCTCTTAAGCCAATTCTGCTTTCCCTCTTTGGCTTCTCTTTCTGTATCTTATTTGATCTTGTATTTACCCAATTTATTTCACCCTCGTTCCCTTTGTCTTTCCCATGTCTACTTCTCAATTCTTAAATCAGATTGGTTTTGAGCTGAACAATGCAGGGGCAGTCGTACTAATGGCAGCTGTTAGGTGCCCCTGTGACACCAAAATCTGACCCATGGCGACATGCAGTGAAAAGTGTAAGCCAGCACTTCCTGTTGGACCTATATTTTAATTATTGCAAGTAAACATAATTTGATAGCATCCACTTAATTGTTGTTTTCTGGGGAAACTGCAGATTAGAACATGTCTGTCAGTTTTAAGCTTCAGCTAAAAGGCACCAGCATAATAAGGTTGCTTTGCATTATAGAGTAAATTGTGACATTTGTACTATAATGTCTCCATATACTATGTGTGCCATTTTTAATTTATTGTTGGCACATCTTGTGTGATGATGATGATAGTAACTTGGTTGACAGATAATATGGCCCAATATTCTTGTTACATGACAACTTATCATCTGGATTACCACGAGCAACACCAAAAACCAACTCGTCTTCAAAAAATAAGAGATGAAGGTCTGACCATGCTAGAACTGATATTTTACTGACACACAGGAATATTCAAAACAGTCAGTTTTGCATTTAACTGGAACAGCTGCTCTCTCTCTCTGACACTCACACGTACACACACACACTTTGTCCTGAGTGCTGTGAAGATCAACTTAAAAGTCTATATCATTCTAGACAATTGTAGACTTAGGCAGTAGGTTGAATCCCTATCAGAAAAACCAGCAAGTTAAATGATTCATTAATTATATTGTGGTGTAGAATTATGTTCTGCTGTGAAAACAAGTCACTAAGTGCTAATTCTCAAAACAATAAAAAAAAATTTCCTTATAGAACACAAGCCTCAGATTTAAAAGCAAGTTATCCTCTGAGGCGCTACACTTCAAACTCGGGGTTTTTTTTGCAAATATTCATTCATACTCCAACATATGGTCAGCAACCTAAACTGAAGCTTGCTTGCAAAGATTTTGTGAGCAGCCTTCCAAGACTGTCACTTTGCTCGAGCCTCTTTTCTCAAACAATCTGACAGCAAGAGTGGAACCTTTGACTACAGACTTGGTTACCTGCCACATTTTTCAACTTTATCAAGAACCTGCATATTGTCACATGGTAGACAGCTGTTTGAAGCACAAAGTGACATTTTCTAATGCATATTTTGTGTGAAAATATTGTGTAGCAAAGGGAACGTGTCAAAGTCTTTGAAGGGTTTTCAAGACAGCAGTAAATTGTCAGAGGGAAAAAAAAGGCAACTTGAACAGAAATAAAACCTGCAGTGCACAAATGAAAAAAGTAACAGTTTGAAAAAGAATTACATGTGGTACAGTACAACAATAAATTTCATATAGCATATTTTGGCAGCCACTTTTCCTTATATATATTCAATAAGGTGGACAGTGTCACCTAGCAACTCAATAGGACTATGCAAATAACTAAAATAATTTATGCAGGTTAATCACAATCTTACTGGCAGTTTACAGGCTATGTAAATGCCCTTGCGGTTTTCTGCAATTACTCAATTGTATCCTTTAGTTTTAAGACATACTTGACTTTCTGGATCCAAATGCAGTAGTCTGTGATGTAGAGGTCATTAAGAAGGTATGCAGGGTCACTCTCTTTGAAGATCTTATGGATGCCTAGCAGGCACTTCAGAACAGCGGACTTACCTGGTGTAAAGAGAACATAAATATTTAAGTAAACCCTGAATAAATATTGCTGTGTTCCACCAACATGTTTAAAAAGTTTGAGATGCTAGTTAGACTGAACCAATCATTTGCACCAAAGACAACATAAAACCAAATACTTCGTTCACAACTAAACCCTAACAACTAACTAATGGGGATTATTTTCCAGTCATTTAATTTTTAAATTGCTGACATGGCTTTACTTTAATATAATGTATCTGCAAAACTGAAAGAACAAGGTTTCTGTAGCCTTTTGTTTCTTGCTTTGGTGGCATGCTTACTTCGTCATGCATTTCTAAGATGAAAAGAATAATTCAAAAGATATGAGGCTCTGCCCTCATATTCTAATTTCAAAATGGCTCTGGTTGTTATAATTTTGCATTTTAGCCATGAAAAGATTGATAGCTCATGCTGTTAACTATTAATAACTGAATTTCTACACACTTCCAAAAATATCTAATTTTCTTGTAAAAACAAAGAAGTATTTCATGGTGTTTCTTATTCCCAAATTTGACTTGGATTAGAGCAATAGAGAACTACTATAGTATTTTTCCTGGTTAATCATTCTGCAGTTCTAGTGATGTTACCTCACATCTCTACAAAATGCACTTTCTGCATACAGCCATTATGTATAACCTGACTGATTCCTGGGATGGGGAGGCGGAGGGATGGTATCTTATGGAGAAAGGTTGGACAGGTTGGGCCTGTGTCCATTGAAGTTCACAAGATTGAGAGGTGATCTTATTGAAACACACAAAATCCTGAGGGGACTTGATAGGGTGGATGCTGAAGGGATGTTTCCCCTTATGGGAGAGACTAGAACCAAGGGACACAATTTAAAAATAAGATGTCTCCTTTTTAAGATGGAGAAGAGGGTAATTCTTTTCTCTGAGGAGGGCCATTGGTCTGTGGAATTCTCTTGCCCAAGGAGCAGTGGAGGCAGGGTCATTGAATATTTTTAAGGCTGAGTTAAGTAGATTCTTGATTGACAAGGGTGTCAAAGGTTTGGTTCTCTTGTAGGCTATTATCCTGTCCTGTCTTCAACAATTCTGTCTTCATCCAATACCAATGCATGTAATTCCAGGAAAGATCACTGGATAAGTACCAGCAATTAGAATCCTCATCTGTTTGCTAAAGCCATTTCTAGTGCTTCCACCATGCTGGGTTAAAATTGGCTAATTCGATAATCAGGGATTGGCTTTGCCTTCTTACTAGTTTCTATAACACAATGCCACACCACTGAGTGAACTTACAGTCGATACTGGAATTGAAGGTGATGAGAATGTGTGCTTGGAAAATTGCTCAGCGATGATGCAAAAACATCTACTAGCTGAGAAAGACACACTCAGCGACACCATTCAGAAGTAGATTCATGGAGTAACCATGTCAGGATGTCTCAATCAATAAAGATCAATTGAATAAAGTATTTAAGAGTCTCTGGCTGGTTGCCACATCTGTAAGCATCATTTTTTTGCACAACCTCTGCATGATTATTCCAGCACAACGGCTCTGCAACAGTCAAACTTGGATGGGTGGGGATTTTTTTTAATGTTTATATTAAAGATTCTTTCCTCTCAAGTGATGTTACACTTCAGCTTCTTAATTGCAGAATAATGAAAAAAGGGTAGTTTTTACATGTTCAAATAGTCATTTAGTAGCGCAGAACTCGAATATTGCTGAAAATATAGACATGCTGTCAAAGCTTTTTGTCTAGAACTCATCAGGACAGATGCAAGAATGCCAAATTTAAAAGGGAGCAATAATTTATACTGCATGAGAAAAGGGGCTATGATTGGTTGGTAAGTTAGCTCTGATTTGTTGAGGCACTGCTATGGCGAATGTACCAGGGAGCTACTGCCCACCATGCTATTGTTTATTCATAAAAGGTGCAATGTCTGGACATATTCCTTTTGCTTGCAGAGGACAGGTCCCTGGATGTGAATTTACGTAGCTTCTAGCAAGTGTAAGTGAACTACACTGAGAGTCCGGCTTGGGCTGTTTATGTAACTTTTAGCACACTTGGAGTTGCTCAGCGGATGCTGCCCAATCGCAGAATCACATCTAACATTAGAAAGTGGGCCAAATCTTCCAAAGAGTGGAAATCACCATCGGATAGCCACTCTGCTCATTTTCTTTATTACATAGTCAGAGCTCCGCATTTCTCAATCGGGCTTCTAAACCAGGCCTCTTCAAAAACGTGGAGAGCACCTGTTCTGGGAGTCTTTCCTCTTAAGGCAGGATCATCAGGGTGGGGTGGGGGGGAAGCCAAGCCATGCTCTCTTTTTACAGCATTTCATTAAGTCTTCATTCATTACCACACCAAAAAGCTTTGGGATATTTAAATAGCTATTTAATGTATTAGTGAATGACTGAGAGTGGGTGGGATGCCAGCTGGGAGAGTGCCAGTTGGGTAGGGTGCATGGTTGCAGAGTTGGTAAGATGCATGCTGGTAGCGCGGCAGAGTCATGAAGGCTGGGCCAAGAGGAAGAAGGCTGGAGAGGGAGAGTCAGAGGTTCGGGGCAGAGAGAGTCAGAGGATCAACTGGGGGGTGATCGAGGGGGATAGTCAATGGGGAGTCGGGGTGACAGTGTATAATTACCTTGGAGTTAGACATTGGTTTTTTCGTGTCTAACATTTCCTGGGTAACTATCCAGGTATGTGAGCTGGGTCCCTCTGAAGTCTCTGACTCTAAGCATTGGAGACTTTTGCAGAGGGTTCTGGATGCAGATAAATCGTCCATCGCAAGTTGAAACTTCATGGGCAATTCCCATCAAGTCTTTGCGCTAGGACCTCCAAGGGGTCCCCCAGCACATCTTCTGGGGTGCTCCAGGGTACAACCAGCCAGTGGCCGGAAGACCTGGGTCATAATGTTCTGCGTTTTGCAAGCATGGGTTGGTTGAGTACCATCAGTAATCTGCCTGTAGCAAATAGCTGAAGGGATGAGCTGTCTAATACAATCCGCCAATCTTTGGGGCGGATTGCACATATACCTAATGAAGCTCATTCTGGCCATCTTCCAACTTTGATCCATTGTTCCACCTCTTCAATAGTGCCACTTAGGTTGAATTGGTAGCAGTCTCTTTTCAGAATCAAAAGATTGTGGGGTCAAGCCCCACTTCAGACTTGATCACATAGCCCAGTTTTAAATATCAGTGCAGGATGAGACCTTAAACAGGGAACCCCTCTAGTTACCAACTCATAACGCAATAAAAGAACCTGAAGTACTGCTTGAAAAAAGGCAATTATCTCAGCATCCCGGTAACACTGCACCTTCCCACCAACAGTTCCAAAGCAAATGATCTTATTCTCCATTTGCTGTCTGTAGCATCATGCATTAGTGATCTCACTTCAAAAAGTAACTGATTCATTGTAAAGTGTCTTGGTACATCTTGAGGATGCAATCAGGTGCTCAAACAAAATAAGTCCTTTCTTTCTCCAAAATGTTGGGCCAAGTATTTCTAGCAAATTAACAGTGTAACAATATACTCCATGACTAATGCACAAGTCCACCAGATTCAATTCCAGAAAGCCAGGATAGAACCTGGAGCACAAGCTGGACTTTCATTAGCTTCTATTTACAGAGATACGCATTAAAAACATCCTCCTCCTAAACCAAACACAACTGTTTCAGTTAGTTTCTATTCTTAGGGGCTCAAGTGAATCCCCCATTAATGCCACGCCCTGGACACAATTAAAAACACAACTAATATACAATTAACATGCCAACAATCTCAGGTTATGAAGAGATACAATAGGTTGCAAAGCTCCAAAGCTTGCTGGTTAATTTGCACCACTCTTGGGTTTGTCTTGCAAAAACAGCATCTCATCCTTAAATTTCCCGTTACTTTTAAGAACTGACTTTAGTTCACGTTAATTGCCTATTAAATCCACTGCAGAAAGTTATGGTTTAGAATTAATAGCAGAAGTACCTTTTTATCAATGTAATAATTGTTACTGAAATGCCAATCCATCTCTCCTGCCAAGCAAGAGAACAATTTAACTGCGTGGTTAGAGATTTGACTTTTTCAATATTTTAAATGTATTTTCTTACATTTCCTTTGTCCCTTTTCTCTCTGAAGCAAATCATTTTCTCCCCTCTCTATTTATCTTTCAGTACCTGATTTGACTGGATTCCACTCAGTTGTTGCTATTTCTTTCATAATCTTTAAATCTCGCTGTTTAAGGAGACACATTGTTGGTGCCATCACTCATTAAAGGCCCAGTTGCCTTCTTGCCTTCACCTTCATTAACCCCATACCTCCAGTTAATTGTGACACAAATTTTAGTCAAACCAAAGGACGCAGGAAAAAGTCCTAACAGAATACACTGTGAAATGCCCTGGTTCTGAAAGCTTTGGTCTAGTATATCCTAATTAAAAAACTCATGATTATAGCATAAACCATAATTCATTTTGACACAAGCAGCATTTCTTCACAACATATCAGGGCATTTGTGACCAGGGACAAATGGGAATCTTCTAGTTAGTGGGAAATTCCTAGTCTTTTGGTTTGGGATGAAACAAATCAACTATTTTTGTTACTAGAAGCAGCAAGGTTTCACTACAAAACTACTTCATGTAAAAATCCTGCATGGAAACAGAGAGGTTGGTATTAAAACAATACATTCATGCACTGAGTGACAAAAGATCGATCTACTGCTGTTTGCACACGAGCTTCCTCCACAGGTCAAGTCTCATTAGTTTCAGCATGATTGAGAGAATAAATTAGCTCTTCAGAAGAACCTAGTTACTGCCAATCAAACAGAATGCCTGGCAGGTCATGGCGTGGTCATGTCATCAAGAGTCTGGAAAAGGCAAAATAAGGACTTCATAATTACTTTTATTAAGATTAATTAATTGCTTAAATCCCCAAGCAGCTGAGGTATTAAATGTAACAGTGGGCACAGTTACCAGCAAATAAGGAAAGTTTTGCTGAGCTAGATAATATCAGCTGCAGCAATATTTGGGGCCCTACAACTCTCCTTTGTGATACCAAGCTAAGGAGTTGACAATAAGCCAGGCTTCCTGCTCATTATGATCCTGTTAATTCCAGTTGTAAAGTATGAGCGTGTGGATTTCAGGTGAGTTGCCTTACCTTTGATGCCCACTAAAGTTAAATAGCCTGGGAAGATTCACAAGGTTCATGCCTGAAGAAGTGGACAAAATGACTGAAGACCAGCAAGGTGAAATCGTATTACAAATTAAGAGGTATAATCTTAAGTGTTCATAAGAAATAATAGAAGGCCATTTGGCCTACCAAGCCTTCTCCGCCTTTCACTAAGATCATGGCTGATCTGATTTTTTTTAGTATATCTTCACACACACACTTTATTCTCTTTGAGCAATAGTGGGGAAGTGGTGGAAGGATTCCCCAGCTGATTATCAGCCCGTTGAACCGTGTCATGAATGCTCCTTCTTTGGCCAACAAGTTCTGGCATGGGACTTTAACTCGGAGCTTCTGGGCCAGAGATAGGAACGCTACCACTGTGCCACAAGACCCCTGCCGATCTGATTGGAGGCTTAACACCAATTTTCGAGCCTGTCTCCCATAGCCCTTGACTCCCTTGTCAGTCAAAAATCTGTCCAACTCAACTGTGAGAATATTCAATGACCCAGCCTCCACTGCTCTTGTGGAAAAGAATTCCTAACAACCCTCAGAAGAAATTCTTCCTCATCTCTGCCTTAAATGGGAGGCTCCTTATTTTAAGCTGTGCCCCCATGTTCTAGATTCCTCCACAAGAGGAAACATCTACCCTGTCAAGTCCCCTCAGAATCTTACGAACATACAAATTAGGAGCAGGAGTAGGTCCATCTTATACATTTCAATCAGATCACCTCTCTCATTCTTCTCAACTTCAAATATAAGCCTAACCTGCTCAAACTTTCCTCATAAGGCCAAAAATCAGCCTAGTGAACCTTCTCTGAACTGTTTCCAATGCAAGCAAATCCTTCCTTAAGGAAGGAGACCAAAGCTGTACGCAGTACTTTAGGTGCAGTCTCATCAATGTCCTGTACAGTTATTGCAAGACTTCCCTGCATTTATACTCCATCCCACTTGCAATAAATGACAACAATCCATTTGCCTTCCTAATTATTTGGTGAACCTGCATCCTAACTTGAAGAGGAAGAACATATATTGATAAATCTGCAAGTACAGAATATTGTTTCAGCTCGGCAAGGATGTGGGAACCAAGAAAAAAATATTAGAGAGGAATACCAGGGTGCATAAAATACTGGGAAGGACAGATGGCACTAGTATAGAGAGTATTAAGTTAATAGGCAAAGTCCAGGTAAGGGAGAAAGCAACAAAACCTAAATCAGGATAACTATGTATGTATGTGAATGCACTGAGTATAGTAAATAAGATTGGGGAGTTCTAGACACAGATTGCCATGTGGAAATATGATGTTGTGGCGATAACAGAGACTTGGCTTAAGGAAGGGCAGAACTGGGTGTTAAATATTCCTAGGTACAAGGTGTTCAAAAGAGATATGAAACCGGAGGAAAGGAGGAGGGGTGACGGTATTGGTTAAGGAGAGCATTACAGCGCTGGAGAAAGAGGATGTCCCAGAGGGTTCAAGGACAGAATCAAATTGGCTAGAGCTAAGGAACAAAAAGGGTGCAATTACATTGCTCTGTGTAGTCTATAGACCACCAAATAGTGAGAAGGACATAGAAGAACAAATCTGCAGGGAAATTACAGAGAGATGCAGACATTATAGAGTAGTTATAACGGGGGACTTTAATTACCTGAATGTAGACTGGTATAGTAATGGTATAAAGGGCGGAGAGGGGCAAAAGTTCCTAGATTATGTTCAGGAGGTTTTTCTACAGCAGTATGTGTCTAATTTAACAAGAAGGGATGCATTATTGGACCTGGTTCTTGGAAATGAGGCGGGCCAAGCAGATCAAGTGTCAGTGGGGGAGCATTTAGGAGGCAGTGATCATTGTATTGTGTGTTTTAGGATTATGATAGAAAAGGACAGTAGGCAATCCAGATTAAAAGTAATTAACTGAACAAGAGTCAACTTCGATGGGGCAAGAACGGAGCTGGGACAGTTGACTGGAACAAAAGATTGGCAGGAAAAACTGTAGCTGAACAATGGGCTACCTTCAAAAAAAGAATTGGCTTGGGCACAATCACGGTACATTCCATCGAAAGGGCTAATAAACACAGAGCTCCCTGGATGAAAAAGGAGATTGGAATCAAGATAAAAAAGAAAAAGTGTGCTTATGACAGGTGTCAGGTAGAAAATGCAATTGAGAACCAAGAGGAATGCAGGAAGCTCAGAGGTGAGGCGAAAAAGCATAGTAGAGAAACGAAGAGGGATTATGAGAAAAGGCAACATAAAGGGGAATCCCAAAGTCTTCTATTGGCATATACATAGTAAAAGGGTGGTAAAAGGAGGAGTAGGGCCAATTAGGGACCTAAAAGGGAATTTACCCATGGGCGAAGAGGCCATGACTGAGGTACTAAATGAATACTTTGCATCTATTTTTACCAAGGAGATAGATTCTACCTAGGTCATGGTGACAGATGTGGAAACTCTGTCACGAGATGGGTTCAAAATTGATAATCAGGAAGTGTTGAGCAGACTGTCAGTACTTAAAGTTGACAAGGCACCAGCTCTGGATCAGATGCATCCAAGGATATTGAAGGAACTGAGAGTAGAATTGCAAGGGCACTGGCCATAATCTTTCAGTCTTCCCTAAACTCAGGGGTAGTCCCAGAGAACTGGAGAAATGCAAACATTACGCCCTTGTTCAAAAAAAGTTGTAAGGATAAGCCCAGCAATTACAGGCCAGTCAGTTTAACTTCAGTGGTGGGCAAGGTTCTAGAAACAATTGTTTGGGATAGAATTAGTAGTCACATGGAAAAATATGGGTTGATTACGGAGAGCCAGCGTGGGTTTCTGAAGGGAAAATCGTGTTCAACTAACTTGGAGTTTTTTGAAGTGGAAAGAGAAAAGGTCGATGAGGGTAATGTTGTTGATGTGGCGCACATGGACTTTGAATAAGCATTTGACACAGTGCTACACAGCTGACTTGTGAGAAAACTTATTGCTCATTGAATAAAAGGGACAGTAGCAACATGGATACAAAATTGGCTGAAACATAGGAAGCAAAGAGTAATGGTCAATGGATGTTTTTCAGGCTGGAGGAAGGTGTGGTGGAGTTCCCCAGGGACCCTTGCTTTTCCTTATATATATTAATGATATAGATCTTGGTGTGCAGGGGACAATTTCAAAGTCTGTGGCTGATACGAAGCTTGGAAGTGTTGTGAACTGCGAGGAGGATGGTGTAGAACTTCAAAAGGACAAACACAAGTTGGGTGGAGTGGGCAGATAGGTGGAAGATGAACTTCAATGCAGAGAAGTGTGAGGTGATGCATTTTGGTAGGAAGAACATGGAAAGACAATATAAAATAAGGGGTGGAACTTTGAAGGTGATGCAGGAGCAGAAAGACTTGGGTGT
Source organism: Carcharodon carcharias (assembly GCF_017639515.1). NCBI lineage: Eukaryota > Metazoa > Chordata > Chondrichthyes > Lamniformes > Lamnidae > Carcharodon > Carcharodon carcharias. Next base: position 59,167,881 of record NC_054473.1, read on the forward strand.
ATATTTGCATAGATCATTGAAGGTGGCAGGACAGATGGAGAGAACAGTTAATAAAGCATATAGTATCCTGGGCTTTGTTAATAGGAGCATAGAGTACAAGAGCAGGGAGGCTATGCTGAATCTTATAAGACACTCGCTAGACCTCATAATATTGTGTACAGTTCTGGGCACCACACTATAGGAAGGATGTGAACGCATTGGAGAGAGTGCAGAAGAGGTTTACAAGAATAGTTCCAGGGATGAGAAACTTCAGCTATGAGGATACATTGGCAAACTTGGGACTGGTTTCCTTGGAGAGGAGAAGGTTGAGAGGGGACTTGATAGAAGTTTTCAAAATCACGAGTGGGCTGGATAGAGGAGATAGGGAGAAGCTGTTCCCACTCATAAAAGGTTCAAGAACGAGAGGGCACAGGTTTAAAGTGATTTACAAAAGAGGCAAATGTGACATGAGAAAAAACTTTTTCACACAATGAGTGGTTTGGGTCTGGAATGTACTGCCTGGAAGTATAGTGGAAGCAGGTTCAATCGAGGCATTCAAAAGATTATTTGAATGATTATTTGAATAGAAACAATGTGCAGAGGTGTGGTGAAAAGGTAGGGCAATGGTACTAGGTCATAATGCTCATTCGGAGAGCTGTTGCAGACATGATGGGTTGAATGGCCACCTTTTGTCCTATTAAGATTCTGTGATTCTGAGGAAAAGAATAAATAAAAATCTGCCCCAAAAAATACCAACTACCCGCATATTCTGGTGTCTAAATTCTCAAAATATTGAATGGGCAGCATTTTACTTTAACTTTCTTGCACAGGATTCTGATAAAGGGAAACTTTCCAAAATTTAAATTGACATCATTATTTGTGACAAGGATCATACAGAAATGAACTGAGAACCTATGAAACGTTTACACTGAATTTATAGCTACAATCATTCTTTAGTAAATTTCTCCAAGGCAGTAAGGGATAAGCAATAAATGCTGGCTTAGCCTGCGACGCCCACATCCCATAAATGAATAAAATTTAAGAAAACTGTTATAAGGAGAAAATGCTGAGATTTTTGATTTTTACAACTATTCAAGCAACAGAGTTCACAGGCCAAAATTCATGTAAAAAGCCATGAAGTATAAATGCAGGTCAGACACAGGTCAAAGCTGTAGCAGTAACTACCTCCTGCACACCTCCCCCCACCACGTTCTGCTCAAGGATGATCCAACTTGGCAGAGTGTGCGCTTCCTTCAAAGTGTCTTTCAGATGCACCATGATTTTCTTAATAATATACAGACTGCAGCCAATGTCAGATTAACACAGTTTCAAGTCTCAGGGAAAAACAACTTCTTGCTACCTTGTTTTAAAAAGGAGAAAAAGAGTGAGGGAGGGACAGGCAGAGACAGACAGAAGTGGCACAAAACATTACATATCCTTAGCCTTCAAGACTACATTCAACTGTTCATACAAACTCGATAGAAATGCATCTTACCTTCTTTAATTACAGCAGCTTAAGAAACGGTTTCAATGCAGATACAAAGAAAATAGGAGGGGTAGACCATTCAGCCCTTCAAGCCTGCTCCACTATTCAATATGGTCATGGCTGATCCTCTATCTCAACGCCATACTCCTGCACTCTCTCCATGCCCTTTAACATCTTTAAAGTCCAGAAATCTATTTCCTTCTTAAATATATTCAGTGACTTGGCCTTCACAGCCTTCTGTGGTAGGGAATTTCACCACCCTCTGAGTGAAGAAGTTTCTCCTCATCTCAGTCCTAAATGGTCTACCCGGTATCCTGAGACTGTGACCCCTGGATCTCGACCGACCGACCAACCAGCACCACCCCCCCCACTCCAGAGGAAATATCATCCCCAGTCTGTCTATCCCTATTAGAATTTTAAAATGTTTCAATGAGATCTCCACTCATTCTTCTAAACTCCAGTGAATACAAATTATTCGGCCCAATCTCTCCTCATACGACAATCCTGCCATCCCAGGAATCAGTCTGGTGAACCTTCGCTGCACCCGCTCTATGGCAAGTATATCATTTCTTTTGAAAGTATTTCAACAAATAACACTTTTTTAGTCTAAATTAGTATTTGCAGCTTCATGCAAACATTAAAACTGACATACTGAGATATTTAATAGGATTCTTTTGCAGGTTTTCATTATTGCGAAGACCTTCCTGTTTGTATCACTGGCTGTGGCCTTCTCCCCATTGCGAGGTTTCCAGCTCAGGTAAATGAATCATTGCTGAGATTCAGCAGAAAGCTTTCGTCATTGGTTCCAAATGTGATATTTGGAGCAGACTTAAATTTTTAATAAAGGCAGGAGTGTGTCAGAACAAAAAAGCACGTGCCACTAATAATTGTCAATTCTGAGTCATCAATTTATGAAACACCAGTATGAGTCAGAGTGGGAAATTCATGAGTATTTTATGAGCATGTAAATACATCAATCAATGGAGGAAATGCATTAAGAACATAATAACATAAGAAACAGGAATAAGGGTAGACCATTCGGCCCCTCGAGCCTACTCCGCCATTCAATAAGGTCACGGCCAATCTCCTTGTGTTTCGATTTCTACATTCCCATCTATCCCCGATAACCTTTGATTCCCTTGCCTAACAAGGATCTATATACCCTTACCTTAAAAATATTTAATGGTCCCGCCTCCACCGCCTTCTGAGGCGGCGAATTCCAAAGACGCACAACCACAGTCGCATTGGACATTGTGCCCCTCTCCACTGGTTCTGGCGGCAGAACTACAGGAACAGTTGCTCCCACTGGTGGATTGAGTGCTCAACTACCCATTTCAGCTGCGGCCGGGATCAAAAGTCACAAATCCATGACCTTCAAACAATTGCAGGTGTTTGCACAGTGCTGTGGGTGTTGTGCGGCATGAAGACGACGACTGGCATACAACCGCGAATGAAGAGTCTGGTAACTCATTTTGATTGTTATTACCATTCCCAGCTTTAAACATCAAAATAGGTCATCATTTATTCAGGAGGTAGATGTGAAAATTAAGACGATCTCAGCCTCCTCCCCGCCCCACCTTTGAATTCATCAATGACCCAATCTCACTGCACCAATCCTGAATCCTTTCAGCATAAACGGGGAGGGTACCATGTGGCAGAGGGAGACGAGAAACAGGATGAATATTTCAGTGTTAAGTTTACAATTCTATTCCCTCTTTTAGATCTTAGGTTCTCAAGGCAGAACTTGTGACATTTTATCATTCCTCTGTAATTCTTACTTTTCAATCTTCCCTCTCACCCTACGTGAATCGCCTCACCTCTGCACATCCTAGTAGCAGAACTGAGATGAAGATGAAACATATTTGGGACACTGTAAAAGAACAGAGCAATAACTGCACCACTTCCGTTAAGCTTCATTTTTAATTGTTACAATCTGCACAAAATTAGTCAACTGATCTTATGAGTGTCTGATTCCAATGGGATCTCACACTTTATACATTGCAAACATCTCAAAAACTAGAATTCTGCAAGTATTTCAATTGGTATTGCTAATTTGCGATAACAATGCAAAAATTAATGGAACTGCATTCACACGAGTTGACTAGAAAGGCACCAAGGGGCAATAAAGCACTGCTGGACCACTGGTTTACAAAGTTTTCTTCACGTGAAACACATTGGAAACGTTGACACACTCCCAATGACCCTATGCAAATATTAACTCCAGACACTCTCAGTAAATACTGACACACTCCTATGGGTAACGTGCACAAGGCAGCCACTGAAAGGAAAATGGTGTTTTCCTGGATACAGTAATTAAATGGTAGTACTCAGCAAATATGGAAAAAATGGCGGGGGGGGGGGGGGGAGACACCAAATTCTATAGAGACTGGTTCACAGACAGAAATCTGATGATTTCATGGGTTGCTCGGGATCATCTCAGAGAATCAAGTTTGAAAGTCTATCCAGACACTGGGCTTAGGCAATTCAAATAGAAAACTAATAAAGTGCTAGGATATGTAGCCTGTAAAATTGAATACAGCCCCATGAGATTGCACAAAGACTATAATGCAAGAGACAGACTGAACTACAACACAATGTTCAGTTCTGGTCACCACACAATACCAACTGCAATATTTCTGTCTTATGGCTTCTAAGATGACTTTGTCTTAAGGATTAATTTACCTTGTTTAAGGGTGGGGAGCAGGGAAGGGAATATTTTATCTATTTAAATATAAAACTCTATTAGTTACTGATTGTTCAATGGATTATTCTCCTCACTTAGTTTAGTCTCTGTTTGCTCTCTACCATTAATGGCAGTGCTCACCTACACTTTCTTTGCGGAGAAGAAAAGAGTTGACGTTTCGAGTCCTCATGACCCTTCGACAGAACTTGAGTTCGAGTCCAGGAAAGAGCTGAAATATAAGCTGGTTTAAGGTGTGTGTGTGGGGGGCGGAGAGATAGAGAGACAGAGAGGTGGAGGGGGTTGGTGTGGTTGTAGCGACAAACAAGCAGTGATAGAAGCAGATCATCAAAAGATGTCAACAACAATAGTACAATAGAACACATAGGTGTTAAAGATAAAGTTGGTGATATTATCTAAACGAATGTGCTAATTAAGAATGGATGGTAGGGCACTCAAGGTATAGCTCTAGTGGGTTTTTTTTTTATATAATGGAAATAGGTGGGAAAAGGAAAATCTTTATAATTTATTGGGAAAAAAAAAAGGGGGAAACAGAAAGGGGGTGGGGATGGGGGAGGGGACTCACGACCTAAAGTTGTTGAATTCAATATTCAGTCCGGAAGGCTGTAAAGTCCCTAGTCGGAAGATGAGGTGTTGTTCCTCCAGTTTGCGTTGGGCTTCACTGGAAGCCCAACGCAAACTGGAGGAACAACACCTCATCTTCCGACTAGGGACTTTACAGCCTTCCGGACTGAATATTGAATTCAACAACTTTAGGTCGTGAGTCCCCTCCCCCATCCCCACCCCCTTTCTGTTTCCCCCTTTTTTTTTTCCCAATAAATTATAAAGATTTTCCTTTTCCCACCTATTTCCATTATATAAAAAAAAACCCACTAGAGCTATACCTTGAGTGCCCTACCATCCATTCTTAATTAGCACATTCGTTTAGATAATATCACCAACTTTATCTTTAACACCTATGTGTTCTATTGTACTATTGTTGTTGACATCTTTTGATGATCTGCTTCTATCACTGCTTGTTTGTCGCTACAACCACACCAACCCCCTCCACCTCTCTGTCTCTCTATCTCTCCGCCCCCCACACACACACCTTAAACCAGCTTATATTTCAGCTCTTTCCTGGACTCGAACTCAAGTTCTGTCGAAGGGTCATGAGGACTCGAAACGTCAACTCTTTTCTTCTCCGCCGATGCTGCCAGACCTGCTGAGTTTTTCCAGGTAATTCTGTTTTTGTTTTGGATTTCCAGCATCCGCAGTTTTTTTGTTTTTACACTTTCTTTGCTGTTGATGAAAGTGCTAACTAACTACATTTTAAGTCATGTTATCAATCACATGACTTGACAACCAAATATTAATGTGAATATTAAACATACCCAATCTTAAAGATAAAGGCCAAAATGAGAGGTTGTCATTTAGCGTTCCACATTTCCTTACCAGTGCTATATTCATCATTTTGCCTGTTATTCATACTCTTTGACCACCTCTAAATAACAGAGTGAATCAGAAACACAATTGTTGTAGGCAACAATTTGAATCAAGCTGGTTTCTTTCTGTCAAACAGAGTTGAAAACAAGCAACTTACTTCTGACTGTATACATGAAAGAGAACCCTTCAAAACATTGTTATCCAAGTCTTGTGCTCAAGTGCTGCAGGGAAAAAAAACTTGTATCGCGATTCCAAAATGAACTACAAATTAAGAGGCAATATAGTGCAAGGGCCTATAGTCCACCCCCTGTTCATCCAAAGTCACTTCATTTAAATTATCTAATGATTCCATTTTTTCCATCACCAAATTTCCACTTTGCTGTGTTATTTATATTGCTTAATTCAGGTTGGATAATCAGGAGTTCTTAGCATTAGAAGACTGCTGAAATAAGAGACATACTATTGAAGCTTTTTGTCTTGCACTCATCAGGACAGCTATGCAAGATAAACCAACAGTAAAGGGAACAGCAATTTGTATTGCATGAGAAGAGAGTGCAGATTGGTTGGTAAGTGGACTCTGTTTGGGAGAGGCATTGCCATGGAGAATGAGCGAACAATTAACTGCCAAGCTTTTATTTCAAATTCAAATCAGGCAGGTCAACTCTAATTGATCAAGGCATTACCAGGAGCAATGTACCAGGAAGAACAGTCTCCCGAGTGCAGAGTACACTTGCCAACCAATCAGCATTCTCTTCACATGCAGGATAAATTGTTGTTCCCTTTATTGCTGGCTTATCTTGCACAGCTGTCCTGAAGAGTGCAAGACAAAAAGCTTTAATAGCATGTTTTTTTTCAGCAATATTCAAGTTCTGCACTACAAAACAACCATTAAAAGATTGTCCACATTGGAACAGGGATTACACTTCATCAGCTGTGAAATGGGATCTCAGAGAATCAAGGGATATGGGGAGCGGATGAGAAAGTGGAGTTGAGGCAGAAGATCAGCCATGATTGAATTAAATGGCGGGGCAGGCTCAACAGAACATGTGGTCGGCTCCTGCTCCTATTTCTTATGTTCTTATGAAGTGCTGTGGGATGTCCCAAGCACATAAGTGCTATAATTTAAGTTATTTCTTTAACAGCTTATTGACGATGAAGAGGCAGGTTTCCTCCTCAATGCCACTGAGCTGACAATCTCAACTATATTGCTTTGGAGATGGGAAACTCAAACCTCTAATTTCCAGACTCCTCTTGTGCATATCTTAGGGAATTGTTGTTGCCTGGGTTGAAGAGGTTGACCTACTTGTCTTTTCACTACCGGAAGGAGCAAATAAAGAAATCAATTACACTCACAAAAAAATGATTTTTAAAATTTACTGCTGCCATTTCTTTTGTGCTACCTTCTTATACTATTACATTACTTAGTTTCCTAAATCTTAGTTCAGCTAGGTCTTAAGGAAGTGGTTAAAATGAGAGGGGAGAAAGAAACAGTGTACAGAAGGGAAAGAGAAACGGGAAGTTAGAAACCAGGGCCGTAGGTTTTCTTTCCTCACTTGCCTACTTCTGAAATGAGCCAGTGTGTGCAACTCTGCAAACTACCTCTACACAAAACATTGTACACGTGAGAGGAGTTGGTATAGGTTTAATACAATGGCACCTGCACAGAGCATAACTTGAATGTTCTTTGGCACTTAATCAGAAAAACTGCAAAGACAACCAGTGTGAAAAACAGAACTGCTGCAGCAGAGGGTATTCTTCTGTCGTCCCATATAAGTACATCATTAGGACAGTGCACACAAACATCATTATACCTGACAAATGCTTGATTCAGAGTCTAGTGAAACAATACTTGGCTTTCAAACAAAACATCCAAATATGAAACCTACTATTCTCAACAACAATATTTGGCTTGTGACCCAAAACAGAAGTTCAGCAAGAGCTTGACAGCCAATACACTGTGGCAATTTACTAAATACCAATGTAATTTATGCATAATCAATATGCCACTGGCTCACATTGCAACAATTATTCTACAGCATAAATGCATAGCTTTGCAGTTAATTTTTTCAGGGGATTTGGACAAGCTATTCAGCTGAACAGTGAATTAATGTGGGACACCACTAAATTCTTAGAGGGACATCAAATTATGTCTATATACTCATCATCTGCACTTCTGTAGAGTTTAATCACAAGATCAAGTACATTCACAAAATGTTTTCTTAACTGGCCAAGGTTGCATCTTTCACAACGCCGCTGAAATAATGTGGTCAAATGATCTTTCCAAGGAGTGGTTTGTACTCCGAAAACACTAAGTTTAGCCTATAAACATGATTTCTACCACATAATTTACTGACAGAATGTGTAATGATAAGGCATATCAACAAAATTACATCACTTGCAATTGCATTAAAAACAAACAAAATATATTTTCTCCTTTAAAACTAAATTTTGTGGCTGTCATTATATTATGCACAGTGTCCATGATGATAATGTTTCATATTTATATAATAAACCTTAGTCTCTACAACAATAAAACAAATTTGACAAAATATTTACATCAGCAGTCAGCAAATTCAGGACCTGGCAACTCATGTAGCCCTTCACAATTTTAGGAATTTTACAAAAAATTTGAGCAAGTTAATTTACTCAACTTTATTAAAACCCAGTCAAACTATCAGAACTCCATGCGCAGTAACAAATGCAATTCTCTACATGCCTCATCCAGTATGGAAAATTAAGTTAAATTTGTCTAACCATGTATTCCATCCAACATCCGTTTGCAAATTGGCTCCTGGAGTTGCCTCACCTATTATCTAATTTGGTTCCACAAACCAGGTTACAAATATCACCACTGCGCATCTTTAAAGTAAAAAAAGGTTCCAAGGGACGTTACAGGGGCATAGTCAGAAAGGAAAAGGGCATCAGAGCCAAATGAGATATATTAGGAAGGTGATCAAAATGGTGACTGTATAGAAGGGGTTTAATGATGAGAGCAAGGGAGGGGTAAAGGAGCTTATCCAGGGAATAGCAGAGGGTGGAGCTGATGCAGGAGAAGATATGGCTCTCAACGGTGGGACAATGGGATGAGGGAACACACAAGAGAATAGAGTTGGAGGAAAGCAGAGTTTGAGATGGGTGGTTGGTCAAGCAGGTCTGTAGGAGGTGACAGCGAAAAGGAAGGTCAAAGCCATGAGGGATTCAAACATGGGGATGAGAATTTTAAATTTGATGCTTTAGGAAGCCCCATTGACTGATGATAGGTAAGCAGACTTTGGCATGGGATAGGATAAGGCTGCAAAGTGTTGGATAAGTTGAGGTTTACGGAAGATGGGAAGCCTGTAGGGTCAGCCAGGACAGCATTAGAATGACTGAGTCTGGAGGTGACAAAGGCATGAATGAGGTATTCAGCAGCAAAAGGGCTGAGTGGAGATGGGCATAGGCTGCCTTGGTGATGGAGGGGATATGGGGTTGGAAGCTCAACTTGGGGTCAAATAGGATGCCAAGGTTGCAAGCAATACGGTTCTCTGATGCAGTGGCTGAGTTAGAAATGATGTTCATGGCAGGGCCCAAAGGGAATGATGTCTCTCTTCACAATGTTTAACTGGAATATACCGTAACTTTTCCAAGACAGTGTTAGACAAGAAGCCTGACAGCACGGGGGCAGTGGGGTGGGCGGGAAGGTTAAACGAGGCAGTGGAGAAGTAAAGTAGGTTGGCATCATGCCTACAGATAAGGTTGGCAAAGGAAATCAACAGCAATCAGCAATGCCAACAAAACTTCACTCTGAAGTAACAATGTGGTTTTAGTAACTAAGATTGAAACAGTTCTAAGCTTTATTTCTGATTTTAAAGTTTTTTCCCCCCATCAGGAGCACTTTTATTGAAACATTTGACAGTGTTTCTATCTGAATGAGACAGAATGAGATTTGAACTGTGCTTTGAGCTAATTCTTCAGGGTCACTTGTCAGTGAATAGGTTCTGCATTAAACCAAACAATGAATTCTACATTGAAATCTCTCTCCATAATAATAAATTCTACTAGATAGAAATCAGGCAAAAGTCCTCCTGTCAGTCCCACCCCCAGCTATAAGGAGAACATGGAGAGTGGGGCAGTGGCAAGGGAAACAAAAATAAGTATCCAGCTATGAGACTTATTCTTAAGAATGCAAAACACAGTTCTGTTATATACATGGATGTGATAGCAATTCAAGACGGTGTCGTCTACATGTGTATAATACATCAATTCAAGTGATCCCTTAAATCAAAATTATCAAAGGGATGGCTCATTCTGCACTTATTGCTTGTTATAAAAAAAACACATTCGGAACTTGATGCTTTGTTACCAGACCGGATACTTTCCCCTACTGAAGACCTTGACTGACCCCCGACTGTAGTTCCACAGGCAGGTCTCTACACAATCTAATTTGGCTCACTCTAAGATTGATACGACAGACACACTGAACAGCATCTTTGGTGATCAAGTTGTGAAGGGAAATTCTTATCCTTTTTAACATTTTCAGTTCGGTTTTACAAATGGTTCTTACCCAGCTGAAGTATTAACACTGCATCCTCAACAGCTTTCAAAGCCAAGTGGAAATGTCTGTACAAGGGATAACACAGAACTCTTCTGCTGAAGGATACAAGAACTTCTTGAAGAGAATGGTAAGTCTGTTTGGTTAAACAAAAGTAAGTCCATTGATATACATCTGTATCATTAACAACCATATTCCATTCATTTTAAACACAGCTTAATTTATTTTCACTCAAGGACAACCACCAACAATTTTATTTCAGTTAAGGTAACTATGAATCGCAGAATCTCTCAGTGCAGGAGAGGCCCTTCGGCCCATCAAGTCTGCACCGGTATGTGAGAAACACCTGATCTACCTACCTAATCCCAAATACCAGCCCTTGGACCATAGCCTTGAATGTTATGACGTGCCAAGTGCTCATCCAGGTACTTTTTAAAGGATGAGGCAACCCGCCTCCACCACCCTCCCAGGCAGCGCATTCCAGACCATCACCACCCTCTGGGTAAAAAAGATTTTCCTCACACACCCCCTAAACATCCTGCCCCTCACCTTGAACTTATGAATGAAGGCTCTTATTTTCAATGACAAACTGTAAATAAGAGCAATGAGATTACATGCGACTGAAATAGAACAGCCAATCCTAATTCACCAATAGCTCTAATGTGTGAATTTAAAAAGTAAGAACATTGGGATACACTGCAGAAGGTTTCAATTATTCAGCTTTTGTTTGATACATATCGAGGAGGTTTCACCTGGCAGCACACTCTTGGGTTCACATGGAATTTTTGAACATGGTCACATAATCCTAGGAAGATGCAGAGCACAGGCCATGCATTTTGAGTAAAGAAACTAAATGCAAATTCCTCCCCCTTTCCCCAAGGCATTTACTGCACCTTCCAGCAGCCACTTGCATTGTCACCACAAATACTAAGCCAAAGGTTGGGGGGGGGGGTGCTTTATTCACACAATGGGAACAAGGAGAAGCATATATTGGAGTGCCATGCTGCCACATTGCACTGTAATTAGATTATAGGTTTGCATTAATTGTTCCAACATTTCAAGCTTCCAACATCAAACATGCTTCCAAAAAAGAGGTCTGTCAATGCCATACCTTTTTGAATTTAAAAAATTCAGGCAGCCTCCTACACAGCATTAAAATTTCTAATGGTAGAAAACAGTGAACAGTCTCACTGTTGGTGAGCTACAGTGTCGTGCAAACTCAATGTTTCCAGTTTGATCCCTGGCCTGTGGTCGTTGGTGATTTGACCTGGAACAGCAATGGGTGCACAACACCTAGTATGTATTTCTGCGCTAAGAAAAGCGATTCAATGAGGCCGCTTTCTTGCTTATTACTTGCTGATGTTTTCTTGAAAAGTGCAAATGTATGAACCACAATAGACAGGGAGACCCATTACTTATCACAAGAACATTGCCATATTTCTAATATCTATCTGCTCTGTCACCAAGAGATAGCCTATTTTTACATATGAAACATGGCCTGACTTCACCGTGCCTCAGCTCATCTGCTGCTGAAATCCTCATCCATATCTTTGTTACCACTAGACTTGAATATTTCAATACAAAAACAAAAATACCTGGAAAAACTCAGCAGGTCTGACAGCATCTGCAGAGAGGAACACAGTTAACGTTTCGAGACCAGATGACTCTTCAACAGAACTAAGGAAAAAAAGGTGAAATATAAGCTGGTTTAAGGGGGGTGGGACAGGTAGAGATGGATAGAGGGCCAGTGATAGGTGGAGATAGCCAAAAGATGTCATAGACAAAAGGACAAAGAGGTGTTGATGGTGGTGATATTATCTAAGGAATGTGATAATAAAGGTACAGATAGCCCTAGTGGAAGTGGGGTTGGGGGAGGGATCAAAATAGGCTAAAAGGCAGAGATAAAACAATGGATGGAAATGTATTTTAAAATAATGGAAATAGGTGGGTAAAGGAAAATCTATATAAATTATTGGGAAAAGGGAGAGGGGGATCGGAAAGGGGATGGGGATGAAGGAGAAAGTTCATGATCTAAAATTGTTGAATTCGATATTCAGTCCGGAAGGCTGTTGAGTGCCTAGTCGGAAGAGGAGGTGCTGTTCCTCCAGTTTACGTTGAGCTTCACTGGAACAATGCAGCATGCCAAGGACAGACATGTGGGCATGAGAACAGAGTGGGAGTGTTGAAATGGCAATTGACAGGGAGGTCTGGGTCATACTTGCGGACAGACCGAAGGTGTTCCACAAAGCGATCACCCAGTCTACGTTTGGTCTCTCCAATGTCGAGGAAACCGCATTGGGAGCAACGAATGCAGTAGACTAAATTGAGGGAAGTGCAAGTGAAATGCTGCTTCACTTGAAAGGAGTGTTTGGGCCCTTGGACGGTGAGGAGAGGGGAAGTAAAGGGGCAGGTGTTGCACCTTCTGCGATTGCATGGAAAGGTGCCGTGGGAGGGAGTTGAGGTGTAGAGGGTGATGCAGGAGTGGACCAGGGTGTCCCGGGAGGAATGATCCCTGCGGAATGCCACCAGGGGGAGTGAAGGGAAGATGTGTTTGGTAGTGGCATCATGCTGGAGTTGGCAGAAATGACGGAGGATGATCCTTTGAATGCGGAGGCTGGTGGGGTGATAAGTGAGGACAAGGGGATCCTTTCATGGTTCTGGGAGGGAGAGCAAGGTGTGAGGCGGATGCGTGGGAGATGGGCCGGACACGGTTGAGGGCCCTGTCAACCACCGTGGGTGGAAAACCTCGGTTAAGGAAGAAGGAAGACATGTCAGAGGAACTGTTTTTGAAAGTGGCATCATCAGAAAAGTTGTGATGGAGGCGAAGGAACTGAGAGAAAGGGATGGCTCCTTACAGGAAGCGGGGTGTGAGGAGCTGTAGTCGAGGTAGCTGTGGGAGTCGGTAGGCTTGTAATGAATATTGGTGGACAGTCTATCACCAGAAATTGAGACAAAGAGGTCAAGGAAGGGAAGGGAAGGGAAGTGTCAGAGATGGACCATGTGAATACTTCAATGCCAGCCTCCTATTTTTAGCACTCTATAAACCTCAGCTTGCACTGCTTATATCCAAGCTCGCATAAGTCTCATTCATCTATCATCCCTGTGCTTGCTGACTTATAATTGGGACCTGGTTCAGCAGTGCCTTAATTTTAAAATTAAAATCCCTTCATGCCTCACCCTTCCTATCTTTGTAACCTCCTTCAGCCTCACAATCCTCAAATCTTGCCTGATAATGCTTCAGGTGAACATTTTATTATGTCAATGATAGAATATAAAGTCGTCATTCCCATATGGCAGGTTCCTTATTCTCATCAAACAACAACATGGCCTTTCATACTCAGGAAGTTAGGCATTACCAATATGCAAACACTTTTTGATTGCAAAGAAAGTTAAACTTCTAAGCCTCTTACTGCTTGTTTAGTACTGAGAACAATCAGCATACAATAATGGTTTGACAATGAATTAAAATAAGTTTGGGTCTAGTAAATGGTTGGAGTGCAAGAAATGATTGTTTGAATTTAAGTTTTGTTCAACTACAGAAGGACAGCTTGACTTCCCAATTTCTGAACTTCAAAAGGAACAAGGAGGTACTTGCACCAGTCAGCAGGCTCCAACTTCAGACAGCTCATGGGCAGGTGCAATTTTAAGGCTCTGTAATCAACCAAAATCTGAATTGGTTTTCTACTACTGTCTACTTTTTACTTGGAACAACTTGGATTTTCCACCCCTCCATCATTTTCACATGGTCCATCTCTGACACTTCCCTTCCCTTCCTTGACCTCTCTGTCTCAATTTCTGGTGATAGACTGTCCACCAACTCCCACAACTACCTTGACTACAGCTCCTCACACCCTGCTTCCTGTAAGGACTCCATTCCTTTCTCTCAGTTCCTTCGCCACCGTCACATCTGTTCTGATGATGCCACTTTCAAAAACAGTTCCTCTGACATGTCTTCCTTCTTCCTTAACCGAGGTTTTCCACCCACAGTGGTTGACAGGGCCCTCAACCGTGTCCGGCCCATCTCCCGCGCATCCGCCCTCACACGTTCCTCTCCCTCCCAGAACCATGATAGGGTCCCCCTTGTCCTCACTTATCACCCTAGCCTCTGCATTCAAAGAATCATCCTCCGCCATTTCCGCCAACTCAGCATGATGCCACCACCAAACACATCTTCCCTTCACCCCTTCATCCACCACCACCACCACCACCACCCCACCGCGGCATTCCGCAGGGATCAAGGGATCATTCCCTCCGGGACATCCTGGTTCACTCCTCCATCACCCCCTACACCTCAACCCCCTCCCACAGAACCTTCCCATGTAACCACAGAAGGTGCAACACCTGCCCCTTTACTTCCCCTCTCCTCACCATCCAAGGGCCCAAACACTCCTTTGAAGTGAAGCAGCATTTCACTTGCATTTCCCTCAATTTAGTCTACTGCATTCGTTGCTCCCAATGCGGTTTCCTCTACAGTCACACAGACTCGAAACATTAACTGTGTTCCTCTCTGCAGATGCTGCCAGACCTGCTGAGTTTTTCCAGGTATTTTTATTTTGGATTTGTACTTCATAGCCTGAAGCATGGTCTGGCACCGTTTACTCTTCCCTTATTTGAAGATGAAGGGAGCACATGAATCATGTCAATTTAGTGAACCATAATAACAAGGGTTTCTCTTTATCGCCTGGGGGATGAAAAAGCTATTGCGTACCTAAAGTTACACTTTGGTTTATAAGGAGTAAGGGGGTTGCCTACAAGAATAGTTCCTGTACAGAGTATGACTGAAGCATCCAGTACAATCTAAACATCTGGCAGAATGTGTGGATAGCAGGAGAGAACACAATGGCCTGTAACAGTCAAACAGTCTGCTAACGATTAGTGACCATGCTCATTCATAAAGAATTATCACTTGGGCAAGATAAAGGAAAGGCTGGCAGATTTGGGCATATATCTCAGGACTATCACTCCTCTTAGAAAAAGGGGATAAATGGGAAAAACTTTTTTTTTTGCAGATCAAGGTCCAGTGAATACACCTCCATATCTGTAGCTAAATACGCAAATTGCACAGCTCACCCAATTCAAAAGCTCAGCAAACAGGCAATCTAACAGTGGCTGTTGTCTCTCACTTTGAGAAATTCTCCCATGTCAACCTTGTATAGTAGATAACTAAAGCATTATCAACCTTCAGCGACTCTCTATTGGCTTTTATCCAACAGCTAAAGAGGCATTTGCCATCTGTCACTCCAGTCGATCAATGACTCGTAGCAACTTGGTACCCATTTAGGCTCTTATATCCACAATTGCAGAGTTAATGTCCTAGAGAGATAAGCTTTGATGACTGAACATTTATTTAGTTGCTGGATACTGCTGGGGACTCTTAAATTGACTGATTTGCTCAAGTCTATGCATGAGGAAATACAAATGACATAAAAAGGCATTTCTCTTACTTCAAGCCAACATAGCGTCCCGCTCAGTTTCCAGATGTTCCATGAGGATTCAGCCTGGAAAGAAAACAATGATGATATAAAAAGATTGCCCACTTTAAGCCATCATTAACAAGTTATTGACTTTGCTGTGAACATCTCAATTTTTACTTTTATACCAGTCATCTGAATAAGGGGATGGTGGGAAGCTGTAGATAGACAAATAGTACAGAATGCAATGAACTACTTTATCATCCTTCCTCTTCTGGAATATGAATGAAATCCAGCTCATAACTGTCAAACTGCTCTCCCTCTTCCCGCTACCTGTGAGGAGTGTATGTATAATACGTATCCACAATCTTAAATATGTTTGTGGCTAAGGACAAACTGCTGCCACATAAAAATGGCTCAATGTGGGAAATGGAAGAATGTAATTTGGAATTGCTATAGCCTGTGACTATCTGCTTGTGTAAAAAAACTGAAGTCCTCAGCGTATTATGCATGACATGAAGGAACTTCACTAAAATAGCAAGTTAAAACTTTGAAAGGTAATGGCAGTAGAATTCTACAAGGAACTTGATAAGCAGTTAGATGATAAACTGACTGGCCTTGAAGTTGACTCTCAGTGGCCGATGCTGATTGTAGATACCCAATGTTGGAAAGTAACACTGTTTCCCAGCACTGAGATTCCGCATTCTAATGAGCTCAAACGTGGTATTTTTTTTTAAAAAGTCAATTGTATGAATTAGCAGGTGGACTCACATTAGTTTCCCCTTCAGTACTGCGGACTTCATAAGCAAACGCAAGGATAATGTCAAGCAGGCTGAGGCAAATATTTTGGCAAGACTTTTTATCCAACAGGTAATTCTTGTTGGTGAAGTTCCGCAACTGTTTCTTTTCATCTTCAGAAAATTTGACTGAGGGCAGGAGAGGGGTAGATTTTAATAACATTTCTGTTTCAGTTTTTTAATCATCCAAAAGCTTTAGAAAGCACATTTTTAAAATAAATTTTAAAACAAATGTGTTAAATAATGATAAGTTTCATGAACTGAATTGTACAACAATCTGTCCTGACATAGCACCTTTAATATAATAACCCAAGGTGCTTCACAAAGGCATTATAAAACATATCATTGAGCCATTTGAAGTATTAGGGCAAATTTCTTAAAAGGAGCAAAGTGTGGTACAGTGTTGGAGAGGGTTAGAGAACATAAGAAATAGGAGCGGTAGGCCATTCAGCCCTTCGAGCCCACTCTGCTATTTAATGAGATCATGGCTGATCTTCTACTTCTGCACCATTTTCCTCCACTATCTCCGTATCCCTTGAAGATTTTAATATGTAAAAATCTAACAATCTCAATCTTGAACATGGCCAATAACTGAGCCTCCACTTATCTCCTCTCGAACACTTTTGTCAATTAAGTTAAATCTGTTCCCTCTGGTTACTAACCATTCATCTTTTCTGCTCCAAGGAGAACAATTCCAAATTCGCCAGTCTCTCTAAATAACTAGTTTCAACCGGCCCACCCCAAATCCCTGGTATCGGTTTAATAAATCTCCTCTGTACCTTCTCCATCGCTCCAAAAATGCTGTGCCTAACTCCAACTGAGACCCAAAAAGTGATTTCTAAATGCTGAGCATTTTGAACTTTTGAGCTTCCAAGAGTTCCATGTGCATCTTTTTTTTTTTGAAAAAGCGTAATCAATTTATCCTGCCATGTTCAAAGATTTACACCTGTGAGCCTCTCCCTGTATCTGCATCCCATTTAAAATTGTACCACTGAGTTACATAACTGTCCAGATTCCCCAAACCACCCTACTCCAAATTCCTCTCAAATGACTTCTTTTTCTAGATTCCAAATACCGACTTGGCTAACGCTCCTCTCAATTTTCTTTTGTGTTTTTTTGCCTCAAACAATGACATACACTCCTTTCCTACCATGTTAAATAAAGACTTATAGCACACTCAAACTCAGTCTTTTATAGCGTCTTCAAGTGTAATACTCAAATTTTCTTAATCTGTTCTCCTCGAACTTAGAGACTTTTAAATTGAGCTCTGCTCAGACCCAAATTACTTTGCCTTCCTTTCAATTTTAGCGGGGCTCCTACATAATTTAGTGCTTAACCTCGATTGTTCTTAAAGTTACAAATTAGAGTTCAAGAGGACCGAAGGACTGAACACAACTCATCAACTCAAGACTTTCACTCTCAACATTTTGGACAAGCTACTGAGTAAGGAAATCATTCTGTAACATCTGGGAAACTGTTTCCAAGCTTAGGGCCTAGTCAACTGAAGGCACGGCCACCAACGTTGGAACAATTAAAATCAGGATGCTCAAAAGGCCAGAATTAAAGGAAGGCAAATATCTCAGAAGGTTGTTTGGGTGGAGGAGGTTATAGAGGTAGGCAGGGGCCTGGCCATGCAGAAATTAGAAAACAAGGATGGGATTTCAAAACCAATGTGCCGTTTAACAAGGAGAGCCAGTGTAGTTCAGCGAGCACAGAGGCAATGGGTTAATGGCATTTTGAGAGAGTCAGGAAACTGGCACAAGTAAGTTCTGGATTACCTTATTTTTACAAGAGAGTAGAATATGGGAGGTTGGCCAGCTGTAAGATGGTGGCAAGGCACTGGAGGAGGGTGGTGTGATCAACTCTCTCGAAGGCTACAGACAGGTCAAGAAGGATAAGTAGGGAGTTTTTACCTTTGTCACAGGCACATAGCATGTTATTTGTTTTATTATTGTTATTTTTGAATTGTTTTATCACAGAGAAATGTAAATTTTTACTTCATTATAAACTCATGAGAATTAAAAGAGTTTCCAAATCAGCGTAAAAACTAAAAACTTTTACTGCCACGATATTTTAGTTTAAAGGGAATATAACACGTACTAAATCAAGGTAAAACTAAAATCACTAAAATGACAAATAATAGAATCAGAGGAGAAATTAAGGAATTTTTTTCAGACAGGTGTTATGATGATCTGGGCCACACAACTTGAAAGGGTGGTGGAAACAGGTACCACAAGTCAAAAGGCAATTGGACAAGGATTTGAAGAGAACAAATTTGCAGAGTTATGGGGAAAATGCTGGTATGTGGGGATAAATTCAACAGCTCTTTCAAAGAGCTGACACAGGCATGACTGGCCGAATGGCCCCATTCTGCGCTACAGGTTTCTATGTCCTTTGTGGAAGTTTACTGATGTACAAGACTGAAAGATAAATGTACCTTATCCCATTCAACAGTGAATTATGAAGGTAGGGTACATTACAAAATAGTGGTTAGTCAATGATGTATTAAAGGTATAAACATCATATTTGGAAAATTTAAATGCAAAAAGACAACTGAAGTGGTTTACAGCCACCCATCTTTCTGCCTGTGCACTATATGAAAGCCATCTTATTAAAACATGTATGCTATTAGCAATTTAATAAAAATAAAAGTTAGAGATGATATAAGCCATAGTATTATAAATCAGAGAAAAGCTTGATAGATAACAAGATAAGAAACCGAAAAATATCTGCAGGAATGTTGCCAGAGTGGATAATTGTAAACGAGGACAGCAAACAAAGCAAGGGAAAAAATGATTCCAAAACCTAGGCAAGCAGATCAGTAAATAGCGCAAACCCATCACCTTAAACCATGATTAATAATGACAAAACTGAATCTCTTTTGACTCCAAGTCACTATTTCATCCTGCTGTAATGTGTCATTCTTCAGTTGAGTATTTACATTGTTATGATCCTGTTAGAGACCATGAATGTTTAAAGAGAAATCCGAATACCCAGCAATTAATTGACAGAACTACACCACAAGGTTTCACATTTTTATACAATAACAAACTTTATTGCATAAGAAAATTAAGCAAAGAAAACATTAATTTAACACTATAGTTTAGAAAGACTTATGCTAAAAACTCAGTTCCACTCTTTACTTCCCTTCAAGAGTTCCCTTAAATATTACAAGAATCTTGAAGGTTCGTTCACCTCTTCTGGGTCAAACCCAATGGTGTACCATAACTCTCTGGAACTTTAATTTTCCAAGGCACAAGAAGTATGGGGATCCTTTCATCAGTTTTTGGCTAAGCAACCCTTCAATTTTCTTTAAAGACCTCACTGCTGCAGACTTTTCAATTCAAGCGTGGGCTTCACTGCCTTCTTGTTTCGGGTTTTAAACATCAGCAACACCCATGGTTACTAATAGTCCTCTCCCTATGCTCCCACAGCTTCTATACAGCTGCTAGTACCACAGCTGATCCCCAGCTCCTGGCTGCTTGCTTGCAGTTAAATCAAACAAAGGAACCTCCTTATCCCTGCAGCCCATCTCCAAGATAAAGTGGCATGCTTTGGAATGTTCTCAGAGCAGAAATGTAAACTAATTATTTTACCTTCAACACAACCCTTTGATTCTGTAACCCATATGAATAATTTATTGCTAATGCAGTTTACAATCCTTTCTCCAGAATCTCTGCCCTTATCAGGGAACTGCCTTGTTGACCAACTGTCCCCAACTCCTTTTCATCTGGGAACTATGTATATAATTTCAATCTTTAACTGAAGTAAATGGAGGCATTCTGGCTCTACCACAGGTCTAATGACAGGTCATCCATTGTTCCCACTATCAACTCCTGTCTTATTGAATAACTACTGGCTACTTTTTAAGTGTAATAAACCCAGGCTTGTTCAAGTTGCATTTACATCACAGTTGTGTTTATTAGTTTCTCAACCAAATGCCCCCATTTATTTGCAGTTAAATCATTAATTCCTAAAACTAAAATTATATTCTAAAACAAATGAATTATGAACTAGATCTTTGCAACAGTATGCTGTCAAATAACAGAACGGAAAGCTTTTATATTCACATTGGAAGGAACTGCTAATTAAAGCAGTCTTGTTTCACTTCTGTAATCTAAAATTGCTGCACAATGGAGAGGTGGATCTGTATCAAAGCAATTTTCCCAGCCAAGTTTATGATACCAAACATTATGTAAACAAACAAGGGTTACAAATGTTTAAGAATGTAAATTCAACTGAAATGTAAAAATCAAAAGAAAATACGATGATAGGAAGATGAATCTGAATTTTGGGGAAAGCTTCTGAAGTATAGCAATGAGGAAGGGATTAAAGAATTAAATCAAAAGGACATAGGGCTCAAGAGTCATCCTGATTCACAATTTGAGACTTGTGACAACTGTTTTAACATCCAGGTTGTGTGGAAAATGGGGTGCAAGTATGTTACCGTTTAAATTGCTAAATGCTGGCATCAAATAACTTTCAGATCAGCACTCATTTCAAATTATGTCCATGAGCCAGCTGCTCTGCTCCTGGGATAAGAACCAGATTTAGTCTGCAGGCTGCTGGTTCATGGGTACTCACCTGCCAGAACTCAAACTGAACAAGTGTCAAAATAGAAGCAGCTCATGTAATCAAGGTGGTGTTGTGGTTTCGGTATTGCAGGAGATGATCTTCACTGCAATTGATAATGGAGGCCGAGGCAGCCCATGCCTTAATTGGTGGCTGCCTGGGCAGCCTTGCACAGGCCAGAAAAATATTCCTACACTTGTTATTTCATATAACTGTTAACCAGCAAGATGCAGGGGTTGATATGTTACCATATTTTCCAATTATTCTTAATGTCTTAACATTGCCTGAACCCTATAATAAGCAGAGTGTTCACAACTTTTGAAGTCAATCATTATGCTTTTCGGACCTGGGATTTTTCCAACATTCAATGCTTGCTTAGCAGCCAAATAACAGAACTCATTGACAACCCTCTGTTGTTATTGCAAACCTGTCCTTCTTCCTTCTGGCACTGCGTTAATACCCCCAACATACACTGGCATCCCAATCTTCAACCAGATAGCATACAGACATTATCTTACGCAATTTTTTAAAGCGAAAGTATTGCTACAATCTCATTCTAGATGAAGTCTCCCTACTTCATTTATGTTACGTTCATTCTATCATGATTTATACTCATATCAAGGTAAATGGGGGAATCAGCTCCAAAAACAGCATTGTTGAATCCAGAGTGGTTCCAGTTAGGTTCATTGGTACATAGCCAAGCTGGAAATCTGCCAATGCAACAACAGTCCAAACAAATTTCTGGAGCCAATTACAGAATTGTAACGCCACAGTGCCATCAAGCCTCACTTGTGTCCTTCTCCACACGAACCACTGACTATAATCCCACTTTCCTGCTTGATATCAAAACCTCTTCACATCCTGTTTGTTTTTCCAAGTAACTCATTCTGCAAGGTCTCTAAGTGATTACTGATAAGGAGATCACTCTGCCCAACTTAACACGTCTAAGACAAAACAGAAATAAAATACTGCGGATGCTGGAAATCTGAAAAAAAAGTGCTGGAAACTCAGCTCCAAAGATGAGTCTTTTTGGACTAAATACATTAATTCTGCCTCTGTCTCCACAGATGCTGCCACACCAGCTGAGTTTTACCAGGACTTTCTGTTTTTATTTCAGAATGCCTAAGCCAATTGATTCTTACAAGACAGATATCATTTTTACTTCAATTATTGCAGCTGCGAGTCAATTCTGTATATTGATCACTCTGAGAACTTGCTGATTGAATTCTTAAATTTGCATTTTGAAAGTTTAAGTACCGAGGTGAGAGTGACTGCCCTTGACATCAAGGCAGCATTTAACCGAATATGGCACCAAGGAGCCCTAGCAAAATCCAAGTCAATGGAAAAAAGGGGGAGAACTCTACTATCCCAATCATCTCAAGCCCATGAGTTCCTCAAAGTAGTGTCCTAGGCCTAGCCACCTTCAGCTGCTTCAGCAGTGATCTTCCCTCCATCATAAGGTCAGAAGTGGAGATATTCACTTATAGTTGCACAGTGCTCAGTTCCATTCACAACTTCTCAGATATTAAAGCAGTCCATGTCAATATGCCACAAGTCCTGGACTACATTCAGGGTTGGACTGATCAGTGGCAAGTAAGGATTGCACCACACAAAGACCAGGCAATAACCAGCTCCAACAAGAGAGAATCTAATGATTTCTCCTTGATATTCAATGGCATTACCATCACAGAATCCCCCACCATCAACATCCTGGGGGGGTTACCATTAAACAGAAGGTGAACTGGGACCAGCCACATAAATACCATGACTACAGGTGCAAGTCCACCATCTATAAGACACAAATCACAAATGTGATGGAATACTCTCCACTGGCCTGGATGAGTGCAGCTCCAATAACACTCAAGGAGCTCAACACCATCCAGGACAAAGCAGCCCACTTGATCAGCACTCTTTGCACCAACTTAAACGTTTGCTCCCTCTGCCATTGGTACACAGTGGCAACAGTGTGTACATCTACAAGATTTATTATCTCAAGAAGGATGTGCTGGCCCTGGAGAAGGTCCAGAGGAGGTTCACGAGAACGATCCCAGAAATGAAAGACTTAACAAATGAGGAACGTTTGAGGACTCTGGGTCTATACTCGATGGAGTTTAGAAGGATGAGGGGGGATCTGATTGAAACTTACAGAATGCTGAAAGGCCTGGATAGAGTGGATGTGGGGAAGATGTTTCCATTAATAGGAGAGACTAGGACCCGAGGGCACAGTCTCAGAGTAAAGGGAAGACCTTTTAGAACAGAGATGAGGAGAAACTTCTTTAGCCAGAGAGTGGTGAATCAATAGAATTCATTGCCACAGAAGGCTGTGGAGGCCAGGTCAGTGAGTGTATTTAAGACCGAGATTGATAGGTTCTTGATTGGTATGGGGATCAAAGGTTACAGGAGAAGGTGGGAGAATGGGGTTGAGAAACTTATCAGCCATGATTGAATGGCGGAGCAGACTTGATGGGCTGAATGGCCTAATTTCTGCTCTTATGGTCTTATTGCAGGAAATCACCAAGGTTCCTTTGACAGCACCTTCCAAACCTGTCATCTCCGCTATCCAGAAAGACAAGGGCAGCCGATGGATGGGAACACCATCACCTACAAGTTTCCCTCCAAATCACTCACCATTCTGACTTGGAAATATATCGCTGTTCCTTCTCTGTTGCTAGGTCAAAATCCTAGAACTCCCCCCTTACCAGCACTGTGGGTATACCTACAAGGCATGGACTGCAGTAGTTCAAGAAGACAGTTCACCACCACCTTCTCAAGGGCAATTAGGGATGCGCAACAAATACCAGCCTAGCCAATGACATTCAGAACCAATGAACAAATTAAAAGAAAAAGTCAGTGAACCTTACTCTACTTATTTTAAAATTTTCCAGATTTCCCTTCTCTATGATATTTATAGTCTTGTATATCTTGAGAAGGACACCTCTGTTGTCTTTCAAAGTTTAGCCATCTCCAGTTTTTTTATTCATAATGAAGACCTCCAGGCCTGGTGATCAGTTTCATGGCTCCTCTCTAATGCTGACTGTCTCCAATGGTCTCAGCAGCCAAGACTGGGCACAGTATTCAAGGCGTGCTCCAATCAGAGCATTGTACAGTTTGATCACAATTTCTTCTGGCTTGTATTCTGCTGTTTTGACTATGTAGCTTAACACAGTATTGGCTTTATTAAACCTGCATCTCCAAGGAACAGGTCTCTGTCCCCATCATGTGAACGGTGAGTGAAACCTGCTATCACAGCTGTGTCTGAGCATAAAGCTTGACCGAGGGAAGCCGGCCTCATGAGCCTCTGTTGGTAATCAAACTAGGAGTTCCAGGCAATATTTGGACCAAGTTTTGGGTCTGTCTGGCCAAAACTATAGTGTATCCCGAGTATTCTCTCACTGTGGCCACAAATGGGTTCAACCAGAAGACTCCCATTCTAGATCCTCACAATCTGCTGTACCTATACGTACCATTCCTTTTGCTAAAGCACTTCTTACCAGCGAACCGCGGCCTTTAAGAACCAGAGAGAAAGAAAGAGAGACCAGCTGGAGCCTGTCACCATAATCAAGTTCATTTGTAGGTTTCTCAGTTGACATGCATCCATGGATTCAATGGGAAAACTCCATCATCACTGCTAAGGTAGCTTTAGAAAAACTTCTTATTGTCTTTACATTAGTTTCTCTCATGTCCTTGCTTAGCTTTATAATCTCTTTTTAGTTTTCCACATTCTTTGTTTGTTCTAGCTTTTATTATTTATCCTACAAGCACTAGATGTTTTTAAATTTCAAATTTAATTTAATCACTTTATTTTTAAATTCCCTTTTTCTCTACTCGAGAACAGTACCATCTCCTGGTTAAATATTACTGATCTATGGCTTGATGTGAAAAATTTCCCTTTTTAATCTCCCGATATTTCTTTTCGCAGTCAAGTACCCTTACCTTTTCCCTCTTGTTACAATAGGTCTCATTTATTAGGATAACAGTAAACCCAAAAAAAAAGTTTTTAGATTACTTACTTAACTCATTTTGTGGTCAGAGCTAAGTCAAGCAGTAACACTTGGCTTGTTGCAATAACCTATTATTGACTGAGAACACAATACAGATTCCTCACCACTAACATCCTTATCACAGTCAATGTTAGGATAATTAAAAGCCTCTACGATTTTCACGCTCTTGTTAATACATACTTCAAAATCTTTTTGCAGAAATATCACAAGGGAATTACAGACATGGAAGGCCATTCGGCAATATTATTCCATCCCATCAGAAGCAATTTTTACAGTCCCTATCACGGAAACATCCAGTTGTTCCATAAACATTCCAGAGTTTTCACCTCTCAATGTTCTTTCTGGGGGCCAGTTCAATATGTTGATCACTCTGTGAGAGATGAGGAATTTTCTGACATCTATCCTGAATTTGCTCTTTACTAATTTTCAATCACAATATCACAGTATCTTTACAGTGCAGAAGGAGGCCATTCAGCTCATCAGGTCTGCACTGGCTGTCTGGAAGAGCATTCCACTCACTCCCACTCCCCTACCTTATCCACATAACCCTGCACATTCCTTTCAGGTAGCAATCCAATTCCCTTTTAAATACCTCGATCAAACCTGCCTCCACCACCCTTCCAGGAAGATTGATCCAGACTCCAACCATCCCCTGGGTGAAAACAGTTTTCCTCACATCAAATTTATTCCTTTTGCAAATTGTTTTGAATCTGTGCCCTCTCGTTCTTGACGTTTCCTTGAGTGGGAACAGTTTCTCACTATTTACCCTGTCCATACACCTCAGGATCTCGAATACCACTATCAAGTCTCCTCTTAGCCTTCCTTCCTCCAAGGAAAAGAGTCCCAAACTCTCCAGAGACCAAGGCCTTCAATTAAAAAAAAACTAGAACAGAGCATGAACAGCCTGCCACTTTCTCACACTGCGCGTGCGTCAGAACTCTTGGACCTGCCAGGAAATGGAGTTCTTGGCCTCTGCCCCGGAACCAGGGGTTCCTATTTCTTAACGCTCTTGGTATTGTACGCCAGCTCAAGTGCATAAAAGCTTCAGCAACTGCTTCATGTCTGTGGAATCTCAAGCTTGTGTATAAGCTTCTTCCTTGGTACACCAAGTTAAAAATGAAATGGTGGTGACAGGTATTCTTCAGGTTCTGCTGCAGTGAAAGGTCATCTCCTCGATGCAACAGCAGTGAGCTCAATTTACTAAACCCATGTTTACTTTATTCACACACACAACCAAAAAGATCTTAAACTAAAAAAAAAGTTATCCAAGAACCACACACAATGCAATGAAAAAGTCCAGCAGCAGCACCTTCAGTTACAATTTCAATTATATTGTGCATATTGCTGCTGAACAGAATCCAAACTTACACAATGCTGAGTGTAACATCAGGAGCATTTCTTCCAAGTCTATGGCAATTATTTAGTTACCGTCACTTGAAATGTCTGCGCAACAGCAGTCACAGTCCTAAACATTGCTACAGACAGGAGGAGGTTAATTTAAACAGCATTAATTTCTTCTTTCACCCAGCCATAAGCAGAGAGGTGTTTTGATTTGTTTCCCTCTTTATAACTGGTTGCATATTCCCCAACCACTCAGTTTTCTATTAACAATTATAATTTCTATTATCAATTTTCTATTAACATATTAACAACCGCACAACAAACTCTAGATAGAATGAATTCAAAGGATTAGTTTATTTGCACACACTCAAAATGTGAAAGGAAGGTTGCAACATTGCTTCCACACACAGACAGTAAAAAGAAAGTTTTACAGTGCAGAGACCAGAGAAAAGAAATATTGTTTAATATGAGTTCTGGAGACCAGAATCAAGGTCCACCGAGGTATTTCTTCACGGAGGTCATTGCGCTGAAAACCAATGCTGTACAATCCCCTTTTCCAGTGGTGTTGATTTCACACAATAAGGTAGGCATGAAAAGATTAACTAGTCTTTTAGGCAATGATACAGAATTTCTAGCAGAAGCAGTGTAGATGGGACCAGGTGTCTAACCTGGGCCAGAGACCCTTTGGTGTGGCCTACTAATCAGATGCTAAACGGCAGACTGAGCTTTGCAGTTCAGCAAGGCAATATTATTGGTTCCATGAGTCAGAGGCCCATGTCACATCACTCCCACCTCTCCACACTATTTTTACAAAGGATGTGTATTCCTCATCTGGGTCCCTGAGATTGTTAAATTTCTCAACCATTAAGAATTGAAAGGAAGGATGCCCTTTGCCTTAGCAGGCAAGTAGACTCCTGTTGTCCAGCCTAGGTTATGAAATGCTAATGGCCTTTGTATAGCTCTCTTTGAATTTGGCCTGTGCAGCCCCCAGCCAGCTTCCCAGAGATAACCATGTGCGAGTTTCCCCAATACTGCCAGGCAGCTCCTTTTGTTCGGGGTTGGGGATCAGGGGGTGGGGTCAGGATGTCACAGACAGACAGATTCAGCCATTTTAAGGGTCTCTGTTAAGTTTTAAAAATTTTACAAATAGCCATGAGGCTATCTATATATATTTTATAAAAAAATATACAGTGTGAGGTCTTAGCCCCTAATAGCATCTTATCATACAAATACATCATTATTTTTAGAAACTTGAGCTCATTCAAAACGCTGCTGCCTGTGTCCAAACTCACGTCAAGTTTTATTCGCCCATCATTCCTGTGCTTGCTGTCTTACACTGGCACCTGCACCAACAGTCCATCAATTTTAAAATCTTCATCCTTGCTTTCAAGCCCGCCATGATTCACCTCTCCCTATCACTATAACACTTCTAGCCCTACAAACCTGATATCTCTGCATGCCCCTAATTTTGCCCTTTTGCACATCCCTAATTTTACTCACCCTACCATTGGCAGCTATGCTTTCAGCTGACTGGGCCCTAGCCTCTGGAATTTCCTCCTTAAACTTCTCTGCCTCTATCTTTCTTTAAGAAGCTTCTCAAAATCCACCGCTTTGACCGAGCTTTCAGTCAACTATGTGAATACCTCATAAGGCTCAGCATCAATTCTTATTTGATATTACCCCTCTGAAGTGACTTGAGACTAGTTAACATATTTATGTGGTGCCATGAACAGAAGTTGTTGTTGATCCAATAAAAGCGAAGTGTGTAGTTTGTCCAATTTAACTTTCGCAAATCCTAAATAAAATCTGGGTTTAAATAATTTCTCCAAGAAATTAGTCTGAAAAAAATATATTTGTTTCATTAACAGGGACAAATCCCCTCCCTTCTTCCCAAGTTTCACTGTAGGATACGATCCTTGGTTTGCTGAAGCAAAACTATAGCAGAATGGAGTCACAATAAAAAGTCTATTTTACCTTAATATTTTATTTATTCTTTCATGGGAGGTGGATGTTGCCGGCAAGGCCAGCATTTGTAGCCCATCCCTAAGTGGTCTGCTAGAGGGCAGTTAAATGTCAACCACTGCTGTGAATCTTGAGTCACATGTCGGTAAGAACGGCAGGTTTCCTTCCCAAAAGGAAATTAATGAACCAGGTGGGTTTTTATGACAATCGACTGTGGTTTAACAGTCACTATCACTGAGACTCAGTTTTAATTCCAGATTTATTAACTGAATTTAAATTCCCCAACTGTCACGGTGGGATTTGAACCTGTCTCCCCAGAGCATTGGCCTGGATCTCCGGGTTACTAGTCCAATGACATTCCCACTACAGCACCTTTGAACATTTATGCAATGCAGTTGCAGATCTTAAAACAGAAGTTGTCTGCTCTGAGGACCAAGTAACCACATCAATGTATCACTGACTCCAGTAATGCCACATATAATAGGCTGAGCAACGTAGGTAGCTTGAATTGTTTGATGTGGACATGCAAAGACCTTTATAAACTTTTGACATACTTGATCATTTGCACCAATTTCACTTTGCAATTTTTGCAATCTACTAACATGAATTTTGTGAAGAAGCTTTAAAGCACTGGAAACAAATTGGTTAGTGACCTTTTGTGTTAATCCTAGCTGGTATTTAATTGTCCAACTCTTAAGTAATTTAAATCGTTTCACGAAGGTAAAACGAAGGATGCAACTAAAGTACTGCAATTCTTTTTTTTCTGCAATCGTCGCAGCCTATTCTCGAGATTCTCCTGGAAGGAAAGACTCAATAATTAGACAAATAGTTCAGCAGTACACATGTAACAGATTGCTTACTTCAAAACCATCTGTCGTGTAATGTTATAAGCCATTTCACAAGAAAGGTTATAGCCTGGGGCTTGAAATGATCACTTATGCTCAGTAGTATTTCTTTTAAGTGTAATTAATCACAATTAGACATGCCAGGGTTTGAAAACTAATGATGTAATTTCGATTAATATAATTTTGGGATTGATCAATGTACTTAATTGAATGCTGCAATAAATTGTTCTGAATGACATTTGTTACAGAATTTTTCTGGTCTAGGTTTAGACAGAATTAGGGTGAGTTTACTCTACAATTTACACACTATTGTTAGGGTGTTGCCCAGTTTGAACTTGCACTAGAACAGATGCAGCATTACAGACCAGGAAATAAATATATTTCAGTGATCAGTTTGTTTGTTGGGTTAGAGTAACCATCATCCACTCACCAAATTGGCTTCCTGGCTCTATCAAATGTTGTTCACTCTGGGTTTTCTTCACTTCTTTTCTCTTCTGAGTTTCTGTCCACCAAGGCTCATACTTCAATAAGTGCTGAATAGCATCATCCTCAAACAGGTCAGCACTGAAGGTACAAAGGCAGACACATCATCCTAATAGCATTATCAGTAAACCCAACTTCACTGAAGAGTTAAAACTGTAGGTACAATTTTTTTCTATTGAATGTTCTACTATTTCTTTGTCACAAGGGCATTTTGGGACTATTAACTTACTAAATCCACTAGAGAAAAATATACTTTTTTAAAAATGCACTGAAATGTATTTAAGTTAATGGGTCTAAACTTCTTTGTGTAACGTAATATGCATATGCAACCTTCTTCACTTCAACACATCATAGTCATAACCTCATAGCTCAGCAGGGTCACAATGCACCAATTATAGAGAAAAAAAAATCAGGAATTTTCAAACAGACATAGTTTAACAATCCTTTAAATACTTGCTGGGCAGAGGTGCACACACTACAGGAGTCTTACTTACCACCAGAATTTACCAAGAAAACTAGCCGCCCAACTTACCTATACATATGCATCAACTCACATATTCGTAAAGGACTTATTGTTTAAACTGAAGTGACTTCTGGTTGTTACCAAAAACACAAGCTAAATGGTCAGTAAGCAGAAATGGTTCTTCGATCACAAGAAAAACATGTACATTTTCAAAGAAACAACAAAACTAGGGATAAATTCCAGGTTTGGAGCTGAGCTTATTTGCTGTTTAGAGCCGATTGCAGAGTAAATACTGAGAAACAGCAATACCTGTGGTGCACAATATATCTGTTTGAAAAGTCAACAGATATATACTTCAGAAGGAACAACAATGGCAAGTTTAGAACTTCCTGTGGAAGATTCCTCATCAACTTCAAAAATAAGTTATTTCGCAAAACATTCCAATACATTTCATTTAAAAATTTAGCTGGCACTAAGAAAAAAAAGGGGAAAAAAACACCAACTCCCTTGGTGAATTAACATATTAGTAATTAGCCTTACTAGGCAGAAACATATACTGAACAAATATCATACTTTTAAAAATTAGCCTCATGAAACTTTATGACAGTCTGTCAATTGGTGCCTGAGTGCACTAGGCTGAAGAAAGAGGATGGACACAAGACAAAAATATGGATTTCTCAATACTCCGTGAGATTCAAACATTGCGATGGATTTCTGTGCATATCAATACCTGGCTGAGCACTAAAAAAAAAACTGAACCGAATCTCTTATTGAAGGATGTCATTAAACCATTCTCAATAATGTGGAAGTCCTGCTGGGTGGTTTAAAAAAAACGTTGTATTTTTGTGAAGACCTGACAAGATACCACTTTACTTTATCCAGCTCTATGTGAGAACTATGTGATATTTGTGCTTTAAGCCACTTTACAGTGCAGAATTGTACAACAACTATTTTTTTAAAATGTAATTACTAACAAAATTAGTTATAGCCCATGCATGCATTTCTAGCTTTCCTTATATTTCAGCCAACAATGAATAACCTCTGGGTATGAGGCAAAAGGCTGCAGTCTGTTAGGTATTAGCAATATACCTACTGTGTTTGTAAAACAATGCATATATAAGAGAGTGTGTGTGTATGTGTGGGTGTGTGGCTGTAAGTTTTCACTTTACCAGAAGCTGCTTAAAGTTTTGTATCTCTAGAAAGAAAGCTAGTGGATTATACTCAGGTGATGACAGCTATAGATGGTTCGGGAAAGGGCTCTGGTCTGACTAGGCCTCTGCAATCGTGGTGGAGCAACTGGATAGATGCTTAAAATAACCATAATTAAAATAACCATAAACTGTGTTTGGCTTTTCATTTAACCTTGCTTAATTAGATGCCTGCTGGAATGTAAAAGCTAATTGGTATGTAAGCACAGGAATTACTTTGGTGAATCAATTTGGTTCAACGATTCTAGTTTATAAGAATATTAAGTATTTTTAAAAAGGAATAAGGACAGGTGCAGTGAATGGCCATTATGAACAGCTTTGGACATAAATAAATGATAATGGAACAGACGTGAATGATGAAACCTTCGAGTTAGTTGACAGCTGGCAATGGAATTTTTCTTGGGAGGATGGAACTGATCAGGGGAAACAGCTTGAGCTGAGGTAAGCAAAGGATGATGTAAAGACTTGATTAATTGCGAAGGTACATGCAAAGGCATAAGAAGTTAATGGAGGATGGATGACATTAAAAGTAGGCATTCCCCGCCATGGTTTAGACAAAGAACTTGACAAGTCATTGGGCATTTTGTAATAAAGTATATCTATATAGTACCATAATAATTCATCCAGGCCAATCCTGAAAAGGACTATAAAAGAAGAGACTTTGGGAATGCTCAGTGCAGTAGGCAGCAGAGAGAAACTCCTAAGGATACATCCATGCTATCATTCTCAGGTAGTTTGAGGAGTCATGAAGACATGAGATACAGAGAAGAGGAAAGAGAAAGAGCTGATCACACATGTCGGCTGACCTGGATTCATATTCACTACTTGTCACACTTGTATGATTTTGCTGCATAACTGGTTTATTACAACCCATGTTAAACTCAGATCGAACTCAATATACCCACCATATTGGTTGCAGTCGACTGAAAGATTAAAATTACAACATACCACCAGAGAGAACCAAATGCCCTTGGTTGTTTTAAAAACATTTTAGACTGGCTAAAATGATGTTACAGTCATAGTTGGATCCCAGTGTTTTGGGACTGCTCTGCATATTGAATAGAAGAGTCCAGAGATCGGCTGGGAGAGCTTGTGTAAAGGGATATTTGCCACTGAGATGAGAAATTCTGATGAATCCCAGTTCAGCCAGAATGTGTTCATATTTTAGTTTACAAGATTACAAGAAATCTATAATACTAAATTAAGAGTAAAACAATGAGAAAGAGTGAAAGAGAATCAAAGCACTAGAGAGAGAGACAGTAAGACAGAAAGTACAAGGGGGCATACAATAATACAATTTCAAATAGAGACACTTCTCAAGGCAGAAAAAGAAAATGTTGAAAAGAAAAACGAATGTGATGAAGTCAATAAACGAGAGAAAAAGAAGTGATATTAGTTCTATGTGATGGAATTAAATCAGCCTTGGTTCAAATGCCCGAACAATAAAATTGAAGCTCTCAGTTTAAGTTCACATTAATCACTCACAGATAATGATCAGAATCAAACTTGGCCTCTTCAGCAGCTAACCGCTTCTGCCGACGTTCAACCATTGTGGTGCTATCTGGTTCCTTCAGGTCAATCACTTCACTGAGTTCATGCTGGTGAGGCACACAAAGTAAATCATGACAACGAGGTAGTCTGATGAGATGTTCTCTTTCTGTTTAACATGCTGCAAGAACCATCACTGAAATTAAATCTTTAGATTATCAATGGCTTAATACATATTGGGAATCATTACCAGAACTATATTAAGCCTCGTCAGTCAACAAAACATTGTTCTGAAAACAAACTCAGCAGATTGAGCTCAATAGCCTTGCAGCTCCCCATACCCACTTATACTAAGTTGCCCTATATAAAACAAGTACCTCTTCAAAAAGGTGAAGGAGATTATTTTTAAGCAATGTATGTTGCTGATATTAGCTGAACAGACTGGACTTGAACACTGTTGAAGGCACCTGACTTTCAGAAGCACACACAGCCCGACAACAAGATTAGTGTTTTGTCCCTGGCAGATTCCATAAAACTCTAAGGTAACCTGGACATGACCAAGAGAATGTTTAAGAATGCTGAACATGAGAGCTCATTTTAATTACAGAAGCAAACTGTAAAAAAAAACCTCTTCTCAAGTCAATTATGTCAACATCAGCACTTCAATGTTACTAGGCATTCTCTTTCTTACATAGATGGTACTTCTGTAATGTAGGCGGATACTTTCTTTCTTCACAGCACAATGCATATAACAAGGTGAGCAATAGCTTGCATTGTGAAGAGTTACTTTTTTTTTGAAGCACAAATCTTGATTTAGTTGAGAATGATTAACTATAGGTGATCAGTGTTTCCCATGCTAGGAGTCAAGCAAGGCACACAACAGCAGCAAATTATTTTAATTGTTGGAATGTGTTACTGAGCAGATGATGTGTGCAGGCGAATCAAATGCACAAGGAAACTTGATCCCGTTCTCACAACAGTTTTGAAATTTGTATTTATTTTGAGACACATGCCTTTAATTCAGAAGTAATAAGTTCACCCAGAATTCAGAGCTTATTTAGAAAAATAAATTAAACATTTATTAACAAAATAAAAGATTTCAAGCACGTACATAGGTCTACAAATTACTATCATAGCTTCTAAAACCCCTAATTAATCTGGCTTCCAGTTACACCCTCGTTCAGGCAACAGTAAAAAAAAAAGATTGTAAACAGATCTAGGCAAGTCAACACAATACCCTGGACAGTAGAATTAAAGTGGCTTTTCCCAGCTTCGGTTTCTGTAGACAGCAGGCTAAATGCACAAATACTGGAGGCTTCTCACACTTCTGGTAGATCTTACAATGCCTTCCCTAACACACAGCCT
This sequence comes from Carcharodon carcharias, assembly GCF_017639515.1. Lineage (NCBI taxonomy): Eukaryota > Metazoa > Chordata > Chondrichthyes > Lamniformes > Lamnidae > Carcharodon > Carcharodon carcharias. The sequence goes on from NC_054473.1 coordinate 59,201,939, forward strand.
CATTCTCCTTTATACATGTTTCTCCCTTTTAATGCAAATCTCATTGTTCTCATATGCCTTTGGAACTTTACCTTTCTCATAATATAAATCTTTTCATGGTACTAATATTGTCAGTAATTTTTGGGAAAAATAAACACACTGCTTGGTCTAGCTTCTCTGGCTAGCTATAAACATCCTATCATCTTGAAATTCAAACTGTCCTGATTTATCTAAAAGTGCAGATTATCCTCACCTTACATTCTAAGACTTCAGCCATGTTAACGTATTTAGCATTTCAAACCTAGCTTCTTTTGATGAGTCAAAACCTCCAGGCCAACGGTCTCCAATTCAATTAAATCCCACACACACAAACTATCCAAACCCCATTATTAACCCACTTTTACAATAAATGACAATAATATTATGAGAATTACTATACTTTAGTTGACCAAATGGCTTAAAGCTATTCAGTGTTCACAGGAAACTGCACCTACTGCACACATCTTGCAGGTTAAAGACAGATCTGGACACAATGCTACCCCAGGATATGGCAAACTTTGTATCATATTAGAGTATTATGATACCAATTTATCAACAGATGAACTGCAAATACCAGAAAAAAAATGTTGCCAAAAGTCTTATTGATAAATCTGTTTAATTTTCTCATCTGTTTCCAGGTCAGTAACTTTAGGCACACTGTACTATATATATAAATATATATTCAGACATTACAATAGTGACCACACTTCAAAACTACTTCACTTGCAAAAATGTACTTTGGGGTGTCCAAAAGTCATGAAATGCACCCCAGAAATGCAAGTCATTCTTTTCTTTCCTTCACAGCTATATGGTATTGTAAGTAAATGATGAACGTAATAACTTGGCCTGAAATAACTCTTCTTCTTTCAGAGTCACAGTTTTCAAACAGTCATGCAACATTTCATGCAACTGCCTTGCACTAGTTGCTCAGTTACTCCCATGATATTATTCGCTTTAATATACAGCCCAAATCAATTAACTGGAATTCATGTATTAAAAAGACATGCTGTCAACTACAAGCATGTTTAGCTTAAGGTTATAAACAGTTAAGTACACTTTCCTGAAACTGATTACTAATTAATAGACATTCTGCATCAGCATTTTTGATCACACAATGCCTTGTTCTGCTCAAATGACCACTAAAATCTTACATTGAGGGTTCAAGTCTGACTTTACAGCCACCCATCAAAAACATTTCTCCAAAAAAAAAACAAACTTTACAAATATCACAAAAAAATTTCAAATCAATGCATTAGGTTTCAACTGCGCCCAGTCCCAACTCAAAATGCTCAGCAACTTCTCCCCATCTCCTCACCTCACATCTACCAGGAAATGAACTCTTAGTTGCAAATCTGGTCACAGCTAATCACCTTAACACGGTCCAATGCTCAAACAGCCTCAACTCCAGTATTTTTTTTGTAGCCAATCCCCTTGGGTTTTTAAGTCTGCTGTTATTCAGCAGGTCGATCTGATGCGTCTGGTATGTTGGTGAAGTAAGTTAGCATGCTTTCCGCTTTTGTGTGCTAGTTTGCTTCTCATTTTCAGCCTACACCGCTGGCTAGAAGCAATGTGAAAAAAAGAGAGAAATGTGTAAATCTCTCCCTGTCAGTGCATAGTCTCTCCATTGCAAAGTGATGGAAAGTGTAATTGACAGTGATAACAAGCAGCACATACTCAGCAGTAACCTGCTTACTGATGCTCAGTTTGGGTTCTGCCAGGGCCACTCAGCTCCTGATCTCATTAGAGCCTTGGTCCAAACATGGACAGAGAGCTAAATTCAAGAGCTGAGGTGAGAGTGACTGCCCTTAATATCAAGGCCGCATTTGAGCAAGTGTGGCATCAGGGAGCCCTGGCAAAACTAGAGCCAATGGGAATCAGGGGGAAAGCCTTCCACTAGTTGACGTCATACCTAGCACAAAGGAAGATGGTTGTGGGTTGTTGGGGAACATTCACTCCCTCCACCATCACCACACAGTGGCGTAGTGTGCACCATCTACATATTGCAATGCAGCAACTCACCAAGGCTCTTTCAACAGCACCTGTCAAACCCATGACCACTACCATCTAGGAGGACAAGGGCAGCAGACAGATGGGAACACCACCACCTACAAGTTCCCCCTCCAAGTCACTCACCATCCTGACTTGGAAATATATCACCATTCCTTCACTGTCGCTGGGTCAAAATCCTGGAGCACCCTCCCTGACAGCACTGTGGGTGTACCTACACATGTACGGCAGCGGTTATAGAAGGCAGCTCACCACCACCTTCTCAAGGTCAATTAGGAATGGGCAATAAATGCTGGCCTCACCAGCAATGCCCACATCCCATGAATGAATATAAAAAAAGTCCTCAGCTGTGCCTCCTCATGGAAGCACACGGAAACTGAGTCCCTTGCAGCCCCAGGCTAAAGCTTCAAAGGAACTCGGAGGAGATTTGGCCTCCAGACTTGCAGTGTGAAGGTCCACTGGTATGTCGGCATGCCCTGGCACTTATGAACCAAACTCCCAGTTATGGGCGGGTAGTTTCACTACCTCATGGATTCCATGGGAGAGCTGAGGGTCAAAGAACCCTGACAAAAAATCTGGAGCAGATCACAAAGGTGTACTGATGTCTAAATATGTCATCTTTCCAGCAACTCCTGCAACCAAGTTGGTGCCAAACATAGTACTTGGTTTTGTAGGGTGTTGGGCATAGGTTATTAGGTCTTGTTAAGGTATTCGTAGTCTTAGGTAGTTCAACAATAAGTATTTATTAACTACTAGAAATTATATACATCGATACAGTAAAGGTCGAAGCTAGCTGCTATCTCCATGCTTGCTCCTACACATGGCTCTGTCCAACACTTACCCTCAATGCAGTCATGTGTTCTCTTACATCAACGCGTGGGCAGTACTGTACTCAGTCCCATGTTAACCCCTTATGTCACAATCCCTTATACTACCCTTATACTACACTTTACATTCCTTTGGACTCCTTCTACATCGCCAACCCCAACCAGGAAGGTCTGAGGGCTCTCCGCTTCTGTACTGAACAGAAGACCAACCAGCCCCATCCACCACTTTCTGTGGGAGAGTTCACCCTCCTCCCACAGGCTGAACTTGTTTTCACAATGAACAATCTCTCCCTTAACTCCATTCACTTCCCCCAAATAAAACATGTTGCAATGGGTACCCATGTGGCTCCTAGCTATGCCTGCCTTTTCATGGGATATGTAGGACATTCCTTGTTTTAGTCCTACTCAGATCCCCTCCTCAACTTCTCTGTCTCCATATCTGGGGATAAACTAACATATATGACAAGCCCACTGATTCCCACAGCTACAACAACAACAACTCTCAGCCAACTTGACGACATTTCTTCCTACACCAATTCTTGTCAGGGCTCTGTTCCTCAGCAGGATTTGCATTTGTTCAGAGGTTGCAGTGTTCCATACCATCGTTTCCAACATGTCTTCCTTTTACCTCAATCAAAGATTTCCCCCCACTATGTTTTTTTTTTAATTCATTCACAGGATTTGGGCTTTCCTGGCTGGGCCAGCATTTATTCCCCATCCCTAGGTGCCCTTGAGAAGGTGGTGGAGAGCTGCCTTCTTGAACTGCTGCAGTCCATGTGATGTAGGTACACCCACAGTGCTGTTAGGAAGGGAGTCCCAGGATTTTGACCCAGCAACAGTGAAGGAACGGTGATATATTTCCAAGTCAGGATGGTGAGTCACTTGGAGGGGACCTTCCAAGCTGGTGATGTTCTCATCTATCTGCTGCCCTTGTCCCTCTAGGTGGTAGCGGTCATGGGTTTGGAAGGTGCTGTCGAAGCAGCATTGGTAAATTCCTGCAGTGCATCTTGTAGATGGTATCCACTGCTGCTCCTACGCATCAGTGGTGGAGGGAGTGAATGTTTGTGGATATGGTGCCAATTAGGCAGGCTCTTTGTCCTGGGCAGTGTCAAGCTTCTTGACTGGTGTGCGAGCTGCACTTATCCAGGCAAGTGCACTTGTGCCTTGTAGATGGAGTCAAGAGGTGGGTTACTTGTCGCAGGATTCCTAGCTTCTGATCTGCTCTTGTAGCCACAGTATTTATATGGCTAGTCCAGTTCAGTTTCTGGTCAATGGTAACCTCCAGGATGTTGATAGTGGGGGTTTCAGTGATGGTAATGCCATTGAATGTCAAAGGGCGATGGTTAGATTCTCTCTTGTTGGAGATGGTCATTGCCTGGCATTTGTGTGGCGTGAATGTTACTTGCCACTTGAAAGCCCAAGCCTGGGTATTGTCCAGGTCTTGCTGCATTTGGACATGGACTGCTTCATTATCTGAGTCGTCGTTAATGCAATTCCCACTGCACCCTTCTGGATCTTTTCCCTGCCCAGATGAAATTACATTATTTCATAATTTGCCATGGTGAGATTTGAACTCTTGATCTTGTGGTTACAAGCCCAGTACCATAACCACTTGGCTATCATGTCGCTAATGGTGCTGAACATTGTGCAATCATCAGGAATGATCCCCACTTCTGACCTTATGATGGAAGGAAGGTCATTGATGAAGCAGCTGAAGATGGTTGGGCCTAGGACACTATTCTGAGGAACTCCTGCAGTGATGTCCTGGAGCTGAGATGACTGACCTCCAACAATCACAACCATGTTCCTTTGTGCTAGGTATGACCCCAACCAGCAGAGAGTTTTCCCTGATTCCCATCGATTCCCCTGGCTCCAGTTTTGCTAAGGCCCCTTGATGCCACACTCGCTTGACAGGGCTCTCGACTGTGTTCGTCCCATTTCCCACACTTCTGCTGTCAGCCTTCCCCCTTCCTCTCGCAATAGGGTTCCCCTTGTCCTCAGGTTCCATCCCACCAGCCTCCGTTTACAATAGATGATCCTCCACCCTTTCTGCCACATCTTTCCCTCCCTTCCACTTTTAGTATTCCAAATGGGCCATTCCCCCACGACACCCTGGTCCTCCTCCATCACTCCCAACACCCACTCCCCTTCCCACAGCATCTACCTATTCAATCAGGAGATGCCTTTTCATCTCCATTCTCCTCACTATCCAGAACACCAAACACTCCTCCCAGATGAAACAGCAATTTACGTGTACTTCTTTCAATTTAGTATATTGCATTTGCTGTTCACAATGTGGTCAACTCTATACTGGGGTGACCAAACATAGATTGGGAGACTGCTTTGCAGATCAGCCCCATTCAGTCAACAAACGTGACCGGCATGTTTCCTGTCAGCAATCATTTTAATTCTTCACCAATTCCCACTTGGACTCCCGCCTCCTGCACTGTTCCACTGAAACTCAACATTAATTCAAGTAACAGCATTTCATCTTTCGACTTGGCATTTTACAGCCTTCCAGACACAACACTGAGTTCAATAATTTCACATCATAACCTCAGTCCATTTTTTCTTTTGCAGACAACAGCTGTTGGTAATAATTTTGCTATTCCCAGGTACAGCTTCTCCAAAACCATTTGTTGTTCTTTCACCTGTCCCCTTACCATCTCCTTTTGCTTTGTGATCCAGTTAGGGACTGTTAACATTTGAAAAGCAATCCGAACACGCCACTTTAACCAACAGATTGTGAGGGTCCTTGAGAGGACGTAGAGGAGCTTTACTGGAATTGTTCCAGAGATAAAGGATTTTAACTAGAAGATTAGGTTGGAGAAGCTGTGATTGTTCTCCTTGGAGTAAAGAAGATTGAGGGGTGATTTGATCAAGATTTACAAGATTATAATGGATTTATATAAAGTAAGCAAAGAAAAACTGTTCTTATTACCTAATACTACAATGACATGGGGATGCAGGTTTAAGGATTTGGGCAAGTGATGCGAGGAGGGTGTGAGTGAACGAATGACTTAGAACTCTCTGCCCATGAAGAGGAGATGATGAATAATTTCAGAAGGAAATTGGATGAGCACTTGCACAAAGTAAACTTCCAGGGCTGTGGGATAGAACAAGGGAATGAGACTGATTAGATTACTCCATAGTGAACCAGCATGGACTCAATGGGCCGAATGGCCTTCATACCGACAGACATGATTCTATGACTGCAAGATTTCACCTTTTTCTAAACAACAAATTTTGTTGTGTATATAAGATTAAACAAACTATTAACTTAACAATATGATTTATAACTACATATGTTATGCACTCAGGTTTACTTCTTACTTCCACCAAGAATTTTCTTATAAAACAAATCAGTCTTGAAGTTATTTACTTCTGCAGGGACCACCCATAAGTTTGCCACAGCCCTCTGGAGAATTCTCCTCAGCTCCAGCTATTCTCAGGTAAAACTTTAATTCACCATCATTTGACTATAGATGCTCCAGTCCCTTGTTCTGATTACTTTTTCAATATTTCCAAGCTAATCTGCTGGTTATTTTCTTTCGTAATAAGACACTGAGGCCCATTGTAGAATGTTCCACTAGCTTCAAACCAGGCAATCTTCCAGCTTCTGTTCCCTCACAAAATTGAAACTGAGATTAAGCTTCACTCACCTTCCATGCGATCAATGGAGAATTTAGGGTTTTACTCTTACACTGCAGGTCTAACTGCCACTGATTTTGGTTAACTTCTCTCAGTGAGCTGCAAACTACACAAGGTCCAAACTGCAACTAAAAGCCTCTCCAAGCAAACTCAGATAAATTGAAACCAGAGAGCCTCCTAAGTTCCACCCATCTCCATGACAACATAGCCTGCCCTAGGCTGTCCTCATACTGACCTTTGATTAATTATCCCTCAATTATAATTTCTTCTCCGATTTGTAGAAGTAAATGGATTTTACAACCTTTCCTAGTTCACTGAATGTTTCTGAAGTAATTTAGCTCTATCTCCCAAAACAAAACATCTCTCTGGACTGCCAGTGTTCTGGCAAGCATTGCAGACATCACTTCTCCAGCTCTTTAGCTAAGTAAGCCCACTGGCTGTACTGCAGCTCTACCTTTCCAGCTGTTAACCTCTAAGTCAACATGGCCCAACCTTTTTAAATATAATAGGCAACAAGCTTGTTTTAGTTGCATTTATCCCATTTTTACAGTTAAACTTTGATTTCTGAAACTAAAAATTATGTAAAATACATGAGCCATGAACTAGAAGTTTGCAACACTTGCAAAATCATTGCCTTTGTCATTTTATCTCTCCTGTATTCCAACTTATCACAGATCTTCACTGTTGGGGTTACCTTAGCTTGTGCTGCTGAAACCTTCATCCAGCTTTTGCTACCTCAGGACTTGACTATTCTAATGGACCCCTGGCTGGATTCCCATATTTTACACTCTGCAAACTTGAGTGTCATCTAAAACTCCATGTCTTAACTCATGCTAAGTCCCATTCACCATCACTCTGTGCTCACAGACCTACACTGATCGTCAGTTAAGCAAAGTCTGACTTTAAAATCTTATCCTTGCTTTCAAATTCCCCACAGCTTCGACCACCAGCCCCACAACCTTCTGAGATATCAGGACTCATCTAATTCTGGCCTCTTGAGCATCCCCGATTTCAAATGCTCCACCACTGGTGATTGTGCCTTCAATTGCCTAGGCCCCAAGCTCTGGAATATCCTCGCAACCTCTCCAACTCGCTTTCCTCCTTAAAATCTTTGTCTTTGACCAAACTTGTGGTCATCTGACCAATTACCTCCTTATGTGGCTTGGTGTCAAATTGTGTTCCATAATCCTCCTGTGAAGCACCTTGGGACATTTCAATACATTAAAGACACTCTAAGTTGTTGCTGTTAGACCAGTTTGTGGAATAATCACTGCTCACAAATCACTTCAAACAGAGACTACTCCTGCGCTAATCAAGTCAGGAATTTCCCATACATTTTGAGGACACGTTAATAGAATCCAAGGCTTGGCCTAAATGGCCAAGTGGTTATGGTACTGGGTTTGTAACCCCAAGATCAAGAGTTCAAATCTCACAATGGCAAAACTATGAAACAATGTAACTTCATCTGAATAAACAGATGGAAACGGGTTTGTACTCGAAAGAGTTAATAGAATCCAAGCCGATTGGCGAAGTCAAAGCCAAGACACACAGAACTTTTCTTTACCGAGCAAGTTTAACAACTTGTTTATTGCTCTCCTTCCAACTCCCAGTGTCACAGCTGTCTCCTATTTATATATGGTCAAAGTACTTAATTAAACAATGCCCTTTACCCTGTGTATCAACAATATATTAACATACTATTAACAGGACAGGAGGTGACTTCTTGTACTCAAAAACGAGGGTGAAAGAGAAAGAAAGCAGCAGCCGTTTTTACGATCAGGTCTAATGGTGAATGACTAAACAGCACAGAAGTCGAAGAAACAGCCCTGCAAAAGGACAAAGGGACACACGCACACCAGTCGTTCCAGTTAGATCCAGGGAGAGAGCCTGGCTTACACAAAGGAAATATCACTCACTCAAGTTCAGTATCCAGAAGGCTGTTGTGCAACCTATCTTCCTCCACTACTTATCCTCCATTGCACAGCCCTGGTACAATTTTAATATCTGTAGCAATGGACCCAAAATGTCCCATGTAACTGTTTTTTCTCAGACTCCTACGATCAATCCTCAGACTCTACTTCACATTTACATTGTGCCACACAGCAGCTTTATCCATAAATACAACATCAGCTTCCATATGTATGTCAACTCTCTCTACTCCTTCCCTCATCTCCAACATTGCTGTTGTGTTGTTCTGTCAGCTAAAAATTGTTGAGAATGAACCATCTTATACAAATGCAAAACAAAAACAGAATTACCTGGAAAAACTCAGCAGGTCTGGCAGCATCGGCGGAGAAGAAAAGAGTTGACGTTTCGAGTCCTCATGACCCTTCGACAGAACTTGCGTTCGAACGCAAGTTCTGTTGAAGGGTCATGAGGACTCGAAACGTCAACTCTTTTCTTCTCCGCCGATGCTGCCAGACCTGCTGAGTTTTTCCAGGTAATTCTGTTTTTGTTTTGGATTTCCAGCATCCGCAGTTTTTTTGTTTTTATACAAATGCAAGTTCGTTTTGTTCGGTTCTCACGAGAAACTCTTCAATTTAGCTCAGCTTGCAACCAGTTCCTGGCCTGCTGACTGACTCAGGTGCCATATATTCTGAGTGACTTCCTTGACCCCCAGCTGTAATTCAAACCCCAACACACAGTCCCTCTCCTAGATTGAATATTACCATTTTGAAAAGACCTCTTACCCGTCTTTATCATTCTAATGCTTTCCGCCTCATCTGCCTCTTGTACAATATCTTATGCAAACCGCAACTCATCCAGAATTCTGCTACTGGCCTTTTATTCCAAACTAAGTCCATCTCACCCTAATTACTTACCTACCTTCGAGGGAGGCAGTGGTGTAGTGGTAATTTCACTGGGCTGGTAATCCTGTGTCCCAAGCTAATACTCTGGGCATAGGATCAAATCCCACCATGGCAGACAGTGAAATTTAAATTCAATTAATAAATCTGGAATTAAAAGCTAGTCTCAGTCAGTAATGGTACCCATGAAAAAATATGCCTTTCTTACCTGGTCTTACACATAACACCAGACACATAGCAATGTGGTTGACTCTTAAATGCTCTCTGAAATGGCCGAGCAAGCCAGTTGTATCAAACTACTATGAAGTCTAAAGGAACAAAACCAGATAGACACCAGGCATCGACCTAGGCCTAACAGTACTAACATTACAGACAGCAATGGTTCAAGGCAGTGATTCACCACCAGCTTCTCAAGGGCAATTATGGATGGGCAATAAATGCTGGCAATACCCACATCCCATGAACAAATAAAAAAAAAATGATCTCTACCAGCTCCTCATTCCCCAGCACATTATTAAATTATCATTCACATATAAAAAACCTACCTCGGTTTGGCTCCTCCCCACCTGTACAACCTCTGCTAAATGTCATGTCCCGATTCACATCCTTCAGAGTCCAGATGACTGTGCATCCACCAACTCCTGGATCAATGGCACAGCCACAGTTCTGCATTCTGGAATGCTTGTCCTCAACTAGTTAGCTGTTGACATTTTATTTCTGACCTCCTAAAACCTTAAAATCTAAATTCTATGTGATCCTTCCTACCGTTACATCCTCCATCTTTCCCCCTATTTTCCGCTCAATGTCTACGTGCTGGCCCTCTTGTGTTGCACACTGGGGACATTTTGTTCCATTGAAGGCACAAGATAAAATGCAAGTTGTTGTTTTAAAGCCACCTGCATGTTGGCTCCCCCAGGTGGTGCTCTATGGATATTGGTGCTACAGTCTATCACATACATAAACCTGATTTATATCTAGTTCATGAGTACATACATAAACACCTCATACACATACCATTTTTGAGATTTGTGTGCATTTTTCCATCTGAGAGACAAAAATAGAAGGGGCAGGGGTGCATGCGAGGCAAAGATACATAGGAGCAGCAGGCTGCTGTTAAAGAATACAAGTCACAGTAATGCATCTGTGTTCCTGATTAGTAATACAGGTTAGTATTAGTATTTGAACTATTTTAACTGCTCCAAGGTTTGATTTTTTTTTATCCTGACCAGAAATGTAAAATTCCCAGAATGGTAGCAATTTTTCAAAATATAATTTGAATTCTGACAATTTAAAGAATACTCAGTCTACAAGGCATCTTCGATGGTCAAAATAGCCAATGAAGGTGTAACTTGCTTATTTTTCTGTATTGAAAAATTTCATACTAACCTTCAAATTGCTGTTTTTTTGAACATTGTCTCACCTCCTCTATCTCACTCCCTCTTTCCTACACTCCTTTTCTGCTTCTCTCCCTGCGCTGCCCTCTCTTCCTCCTTTTCTCTGCTTCATAGGCACAAGTAATTAGCGCCAACCTTTTTAACCATCAACAAATACAGACAGAGGGAATTAGTTGGCTTCAGGAATTCAATGAGTATTTTACTGAAAAGTAATCATTACCATGAACAAAGACACTCTCTCAGCCTGCTGCACAACTGTCAGCTCAAGACATTTTTAAAATTCAACTACCAAAGCTGTAACAAGTACATAATTTGTACATTCTTATTTCTCACAATCACCTCAAATACCCAAATTGAATAACATTTCACTGAAACTAAGTGTTTATTAAAATCCTTTGAAAAAAGATACTGAGTCGAACAGAAACGAAGAATGTTATAGCTAAAGATGCATCTTAAAACATTAGGTACACTGCACAATACAAAATTTGCTCATTTATTTTACATATGTACATAAATTAGTTAGATTTATAAAGGTTCAACATTAAGGTACAAAATCTAACAATTAATCAATTTGTAAATACTAATACTTAAACATTTAAAGTGTTTCAAAATTAAATATAATTCTGCTTTTATGACATTGAGGATAATAACCCTCTATGGATTGTGATAGAGTGTGTCGATCAATGGGATCCGGTTTTTAATACACTTCCCTCTAGTTTCAGTCCCCTTAGATTAAAGCCATAGATTTTTCCTTGTAGTGGCAGCAACACAGTGAAAGTGGAGTGACCGTTCAACACTATCGGCTATAAGGTACAAATGATAGCACACTAAAAACTTGCCTGCAATCTTTTGAAGACTCCTGATCTCAGGTTTCCAAAGCCATAGAAGCAGCTCCAGTTTATAACATTTCCTCCCAGTTCCACATAGGGAGTTTGCTCAATTTCCCAGTCAAATTTTTCCTGATCTTCCTCCTCTTCAGCATTGATGGAGTGCCCTGCAAAAGAAATTGCAAGAGCATTTCATCCACTCTGCTCTGAAAGGTTGAACAAAGGTGCGAAACAATTGTAATGTTATAAAGAGGCAACGGCAACTCAGCAACCGCTGCAATTCATTAACATATTCACAGAGAGCATATTTCAACTTGCCCAAAACATTAGCAAATGGTCTGAGTTCAGGTACAGAGTATGCATGTCCATTTACAATTTCAGTGAGACTATGTGATTTGTAAATTCAAACATTTGCCCCAAATTCACCCTCTATCTGGAGTATTCATTCAGTTTTTGGGCAAGGTACAGCACAGATTCCGCAGATACCAGGGATTAAAGGGTTAGATTATGAGGACAACTTGCATTAAATTGGTTTGTATTCCCTTGAATTTAGAAGTATTTAAAATGCCAAAGGCATTTGATGGGGATACAGAGAAACTATTTCTTCTGTTGGGGAATCCAGAACAAGGAATATCACCTTACAGGTAGAGCCAGGTCATATAAGAATTAAATCAGGAAACATTTTCTTTAAGTACAAAATAAATCTTTCACTCAAAGTTTCTGGATATTGGATCAATTGAAATTTTTTTTAGACACCACCAACAGACTTTCATTATGGAAGGAAAGCAAGGGATAAGAAGCAACTGGGAATTAAATGGAGTTGAGGTTCTGAACAACCACGATTTAATGGAATTGTGGAACTAACTTGAGGGGCTGAATTGCTCACTTCCTGTTCACAAAATTGATACTGTGAACAATTTGAGGCGGCTTTGTATTAACAGTCAGAACTTTGAAAGTGCACTATTAATTCAGTAACTAATTTCTTTATTCATTCACGGGATGGGGGCTTCGCTGGCCAGGCCAGCATTTATTGCCTATGGTGGTGGTGAGCTGCCTTCTTGAGCCACTGCAGTCCATGTGGTGTAGGTACACCCACAGCGCTGTTAGGGACAGAGTTCCAGGATTGTGGCCCAGCGAGAGTTAAGGAATGGTGATAATTTCCCAAGTCAGGATGTTGAATGACTTGGAGGGGAACTTCCAGGTGGTGGTATTCCCATCTATCTGCTGCGCTTGTCTTTCTAGGTGGTAGCGATCATGGGTTTGGAAGGTGCTGTCGAAGCAGTCTTGGTGAATTCCACCAGTGCATCTTGTAGATGGTACACACTGCTGCTACTGTGCGTCAGTGATGAGGGAGTGAATGTTTGTGGACGGGGTGCCAATCAAGCGGGCTGCTTTGTCCTGGATGCTGCCAAACTTCTGGAGTGTTGTTGGAGCTGCACTCATCCAGGCAAGTGAAGAGTATATCATCAACTCCTGACTTGTGCCTTGTAAATGGTGGAAAGGCCAAAATAACTAAAATAGATAATTCTCATATTATAGATAGAACATTTAACCCCGAGTATGCTAACAACATTAAAATGGTTCCTTCAATAATTGTGTGATGACTCTGGCGAAGATTGAATTTTATTTTGGTTTCCTCTATTCCCTGGCACAAATTAAACCTCGAGTCAGGCACAATTTTATAATATGCACATTATGTGGTCGCTAACTTTATGAAATAACCTTGCAACTCCAACAGCAAAAGAGTCTTAATAACCAGGGTTAAATTCCAAACTGTAAAGAGTTTTTAACAACTCAGACCCAAGTACTGAAGTGTACTCTCCTTTTAAGAAGACGGTGACAGTTACACAACTCAATTCGTAATGCTATTTTTCTTCCTTTCATTGTTAATTATGATGCTGCTAATGGTGTTCAGTTGAGGGGCTGAGCTGGTACAAATCAGGGAAAGATCAACCAAGCCAAGTTAAATTCACTGAAACCAAGTTTGAGTCTGGTAGGAAGAATGCTAAACCAGCACTGGAGATTTGTATGCATCTACTGCCATTGCTGCCAGTATAATTTCTAATTCCAATGGGACTTCTGATACCATTAGCCAATTTTAAATAGATTTGAATGAATCATCACAAATTCAATAATTACATTGGTACAAACACAAACTATTTTCTATGATTCCTCTTGGTTCCATCATTCCAGTTGATCTCAGGGAAGAAAGGACCAACTGAGTTAGTATGAGATGTCACAGCAGCTAACAAAAACGTCAAGAGAAACAATCAACATTTTTACCTATTGACAATCTCCCAAGCAAATCCCTTTGCAATAACACTTCAGAGGCTGGGCAAGGGCACTTCAATAACTATCCACCACCCCTAACCAATCAGCAACATTATTGGATTTTATCATTCAGACACTCAGACAGCTTTTATAATGGTTTGATTTAAGGAAGCAATTGGGGTGGGAGGGGGCAAGTGAAGGCACACTTCACACTGCAAAAAACATACCTATCTCTTCCAGCAGTGGCTTTGCAGATCTTGAACCCTTTGGTGCCAAAAGCGCAGTCAGCATATTCAGCCCCTCAAAGTATTCTTCAGGGGTCTCTTTTGGAACCTTTATAGTAAAGATTCCTATAAACAAAAACACAGAAGTTAACAGGAATAAGGGATGGTGGTTTTTGGCATCAAACAGTACAATGAAATTCATTTGCATAATGGCAATCGAGGCATTCCATTTACCACCATTGCCTTGGTGTAGAAACATAGAAAATAGGAGTAGGTCATTTGGCCCTTCGAGCCTGCTCTGCCATTCAATATGATCATAGTTGATCCTCTATCTCAACGCTATACTCCTGCTCTCTGCCCACATCTCTAGATGCCTTTTTCCTATCAAAGTGGATGCCTTCACACTTAGCCATGTTATACTGCATCTGCCACTTTCCTTCTTAAATATATGCAGTGATTTGACCTCCGCAGCCCTCTGTGGTAGAGAATTCCATAGGTTCACCACCCTCTGAGTGAAGAAGTTTCTCCTCATCTCAGTCCGGAATGGTCCACCCCATGTCCTCAGAATGTGACCTCTTGTTCTAGACCACCTCTCTCCAGCCAGAGTAAACATCATCCCTGCATCCAGTCTGTCCAGGCCTGTCAGAATTTCATACATTTCAGTGAGACCCCCTCTCATTCTTTTAACTCCAGTGAATACAAGCCTAGTCGACCCAATCTTTCCTCATATGACAATCCTGCCATCCCAGGAACCAGTCTGGTGAACCTTCACTGCTCTCCCTCTATGGCAGGTATATCCTTTCTTAGGTAAGGAGACCAAAACTGCACACAATAGTCCAGGTGTGATACAGCTGCAGTAAGACATCCTTGCTCCTGTACTCAAGATCTCTCACAATGAAGGCCAACATACCATTTGCCTTCTCAACTGCTTGCTGCACCTACACGTCTGTTTTCCACGGTTGGTGTACACCCAGGTCCCTTTGTACATCAACATTTCCCAATCTATCACCATTTAAATAATACTCTGCCATTCTGTTTTTCCTATCAAAGTGGATGCCTTCACACTTAGCCATGTTGTACTGCATCTGCCATTATTTGCCGACTCACTCAACCTGTAAATCGCCTTGAAGCCTCTTTACATCCTCCTCGCCACTCACATTCTCGCCTAGCTTTGTTTTATCAGCAAACTTGGAAATATTACATTTGATTCCCTCATCTAAATCATTGATATATATTGTGAATATCTAGGGCCCAAGCATTAATTCCTGCAGTACCCCACTAGCCACCGCCTGTCACTCCAAAAAAGACCCATTTATTCTCACTGTTTCCTGTCTGGTAACCAATTCTCAATCCAAGCCAATATATTATCCCCAATCCCATGTGCTTTAATTTTGCACACTAATCTTTTATGTGGGATTTTATCAAAAGCTTTCTGAAAGTCCAGAAACGCCACATCCACTGGTTCTCCCTATCTACTCTGCTAGTTACGTCCTCAAAAATCTCAGTAGGTTTGTCAAACATGATTTTCCTTTCATAAATCCATGTTGACTTTGTCTAATCATGTTGATATTTTCTCAGTGTCCTGTTAACACGTATTTTATAATTGACTCTAGCATTTTCCCTACTACTGATGTTAGGCTAACTGGTCTGTAATTCCTGTTTTCTCCCCTCCTTCCTTTTTTAAATAGTGGGGTTACATTTTCCACCCTCCAATCTGCCAGGACTATTCCAGAATCTACAAAATTTTGGATGATGACAACCAACGCATCCACCATTTCTATGGCCACCTCCTTTAGTGACCTAAGATGTAGATTAAGAGGCCCTGGGGATTTATTGGCTTCAGTCCCATTAATTTCTCCAACACTATTTTTTTTTACTAACGCTAATTTCCTTCAATTCCTCGTTCTCACAAGACTCTTGGTTCCCTCGCATATCTTCCGCAATGAGTCAGTTCTTCCTTTAATCAGGCTTTTAAGTCTCTATCACTTCAAATACTGGAGAATATTCTGGAGTATATTTGAAGACAATAGCACTGCAAATATGGTAGGCGTTTAATGCGGCTAAGTGACTTAAGGTGTTTCAGTATTAAATGATGAGTGTAAGCTACATTAATCATACAAAGAGAATGAAGACACACATTTCATTACAAAAGATGTTGCATCTGGTAAATAAGTTATAGAGTAGCTGGGTACCTTACAGAAGTGCTAGAAAAACTGTAACAACCCTAATTAGCTATTCCAACAGCATTCCTGGGTGTCTGTGGTGCCACCTTAAAGCAGATCCATTATTGTCTTATAAAACACTATACATAAGAAACACAAAGGACCTGAACTTCTTTCACCAATTCAGCTGTGTTTTTGAATCCAGTTTAATAACTTTATCATCTCTCTTCCCTGTATCTATTTAAAATTATTTTTGATCTTCCATTAAAATCAAATTACAATCACATCAGTTTGGTCACTACCTAAATAGCAACTCATTTGAACCATCTAGACAGCCATTAAATCCCTAAATATCACTAAATAGCGACATTTTGCTTTATTCAAATCTAGAAAGTTCTTAGGAGTTGCAAAGGAGTAAAATAAATATTTGTGACTCATACTTGTGGACATACCTTGATCTAATATGTGTTAAAAATGCTGATATTAAGCTAGACTCAGTTCTGAAAGAGTTAAGTTGATTGACGGCAGGGTTGAGGGACACAGATTACAATTCAAAAAGGCATCCAAACCACAATGCATGGAGAAAATGGATGACAGTTCAACGTTCCAACAGTGAATAACAACATTCGCTTATGTAGTGCCTTTAACGTAGCAAAACATCACAAGGCACTTTAATAAGAGTATTATCAATAAAAAAAAAGATTTGACACCAAGCCAAGGGAGATAATATGTCACTGACAGATAATCAAAAGCTTGGTCAAAGAGGTAAGTTTAGATGAACATCTTCAAGAAAGTGAGGGAGCTAGAGAGACAGAAAGGCTGAGGGAGGGAATTCCAAACCTTACAGTCAAGGCAGCTGAAAGCATGGCCGTCAATGATGGAGAGATTAAAAATTCGGGGCAAGGTGGAGGAGTGCAGAGATCAAAGATTTGGACGGCTGGAAGAGGTTACAGAGATAGTGAGAGGCAAGGGCATGAAGAGATTTGATATCCATGATAAGGACTTTAAAATTAAGATGTTCTCAGTCCAGAAGCCTGTGTAGGCCACAAGCACAGGGGTGATATGTGAATGGGGCGTGGTGCAAATTAAAATATGGGCAGCACAGTTTTGTGGGAGCACATGTTTATTGAGTATGAAAGGTGAGGGAACGAGACAAGAGGGCATTGTTACTTTCAGACTTGACTATCGCAAAAACATGGATGAGGGTTTCAGCTGCAAATGAGGCAAGGCAAGGTCAGAGCTGGAGGTAGGCAGTCTTAAAAAAAATGGGCAAACTGAAAAAAGGGTGATCATTGCTGCAAAACTGCACAATTCATACAAGTGTATCCTGGTGATGGAGCAGATGTGTGACCAGAAGCTCATCTCAGAGTTAAACACAACACCAAGGTTGCGAACAGTCTGGCTCAGCTTCAGACAGCAGTCAGAATCATTCCAAATTGTTGTTGCTGCAACAATTCAGCTGCAGCCATTGCCAAATTCGGCTGGGTTGGCAATCAATTTTGACTAGAAGCTGACCCAGTGATGTCAAAAGGCAATCCAAACAAGGCTGTGAGGACAGTCAGGATTTCTTAAAAGGGATAGTGTGGGGACTTGGTTGAGAAGAGATTAGAAATGCTGGAACAAAAACAAAAATAGCTGGAAAAACTCAGCAGGTCTGACAGCATCTGCGGAGAGGAATACAGTTAACGTTTCGAATCCGGATGACTCTTTCAGATTTCCAGCATCCGCAGTATTTTGCTTTTATCTTAGAAATGCTGGAGTTTGGTTAGAAGACATCTTGTTCAAGTCCACTAAGATGACCCACAGGTGTGAAAAAGCAGGGCACTACTCATTTTTTAATCATTCCGAAAACACATTTCTAGACTACCTTTCAGGCAGTAAAATGCCCAATGTCCATCAGAGGAGCTTAATAAGACAAAAAGCGACACTGAGTTAAAAAAGGTGACAATAGAACCAGTGGCCAAAGACCTTGGTTTAATAGATAAGGTTTAAGGTGATGGTACATTGCATTTGAGTAAGTGATTTTGACCATAACTGCTTCTCTGTGCATTGAGTCCCTGTCAAATAAAGCAGTTTAATGATGCATATAAAACCTGAACTCACATAGCATTTACTCAGTCTGCTTTCAGATTGAATAGCTACACAGGCAAAAGTGTGTAGAGGTTGCCAACTCTCTAGGATTATCCTGGAATCAACTCCCATAAAATTTGGGGCCAAGTAACATCACTGGAGCCAAGAATGTATTTAGGATAGACTTGAATCCTTAGCAACAACAATTGTTATTAAAATATTTCAAGCTCCTGACAGGATTAGATGAAGTAGAGTGTTAGGAGGCTCATGTGGAACATAAACAGGCATGGACCAGTCGGTTTGAGAGGTCTCATTCTGCGCTGTACGTTCTATGTCACTCTGCTGGCTTTGTCAGCTTAAACAAATCACTCTCATCTGTTCCACACTGATCATATGCCCCAGAGTTAGGAGAGGTTACAGTTAAAGCATCACATCAGTTTGGTGAAGAAAGAAAGGTGCATTCTCAAATTCAGATCTGGTTCCTGTCCTCCAGGTGAGGACATTCTACACACACCCACACCCACAGGCCAGCAAAATCAGTCTCCTTTTTGTCGACTCGGTGTTGAATGAAAGCATTTCTTCAAAAAAGATCCTCATGTTGCACAATACAGACAAAACTTGGAGTTCACCTTGTATTATGCAGCTTGGGGAAAATTACCAGATTTTCACAGAAAATACAAAAAGAGTGACATTCAATCCAATTTCCCCCAGCTGCTTAAGCAGGTGACATTGTACTCGGGCAACGATGGAAATTGATTCTGCAGAAGCAGTGATAAGTTAGACTTGATTATTACAAGATAATTACATTCAATGAGGAGTTCAATGCAAAGTGGCTTGCTTAAAAAGGCAAACACAATAAAAGTTTTTTTTTAATTGCAAGCTAGCTTCATAAGCAGGCCAAGACTAAAAAATACTGCTAACACTCAGCAGGCCAGGCAGCAGTTGTGGAAAAGAGAAATGTTCAGATTTAGATATATCAACATTTTGGTTTTCAGTCCTGGTAACTAATACAGATGGACAGTTTACAAGAAGCAACTGAAAAAGTGACCAAGGGAAGCGGGGCAGGGGCGGAGGGAAGGAGGCCACATACAGATACAAAGAAAAAGAGTGACCTGTGAGTTGATTAGGTGGAGAATAGGAGACGACTAAATGCCAAAATTGATAAGAGTCGGGCTAAAGGAAGTATGTTTTGTTCAGTGGTATGTCCTCACTATGGCCACAGTAGCATAGTCCTCATGTCACTCGGCTGGTAACTCAGAGGCTTGGACTAATGTGCCGGGGACATGAGTTCATATCCCACCATGACAGCTGCGAAACTTAAATCCAATTCATTAAAATAAGATGGAATAAAAAGCTAGTCTCATTAATAGTGGCAATGAAGCTACTGGTTTCTTGTTAAAAAAACCCATCTGGTTCACTAATGCCCTTTAGGGAAGGAAATCTGTTCTGTTAACCCAGTCTGGTCCACATGTAACTCTAGACCCACTGCAATGTGACTACTACATTTGTCCACAAAATATCTCAAAAATAATGCATTGGCTGTAAAGCATTTTAAGATCCCTTCATATCGCAACATTTGTTAAATAAATGCTGGATTTTTTCCCCTTTCATGCTTTGTGTCCAGTATCACTACTGAACTGGGGGCAACAAAATGTATTAACTCTCACGAAGATCACTTATTACATTAGAAACACTACATACATGTGAATTAGAAGAACATCCTATAAAATGTGCTTGACAAAGGTGTACAGAACAAATTGGAGCCAAAAGGAAACAACATTGAATGGGGTGACAAATACTTAATTGAAAAGGTGAGCACAGTTCCCTTTCTCATGCCAATCTTATGACCATTCAACTTAGTGGTAATAAGTGCCAAATTAGTTTGCATTGTGGGCTTGCACCCACTAGCTGAGTTTAGAGGAATACATTTCACAATTCAAGTCAACACAGAAAGAAAGGACTAGGCACTAATTTGTAAATGTCAAGACTAAAGCACAGAAAAGTAAAGTTGCAGAAGCAGGTGCACTTTTGAGATTGACAGTTAGGTACAGAGTTTTGACTGAGTGATCCTCAGCATGTACATCCAAGTCATTTTCTTTTAGATGAGCATTCCTAACATTAACTGTCATTTCTCATTTGCTCTTTCACTCTGCCACCAGCTGGAGGGTATTAATAAGGGCTTCAGGAGAATATTGCCAACTAAACTGGCCAACAAATTGCTTCTTTCCCCACTGTGCCAGAAGGCATAGGGTGGAGTCATTTCTGTCTGGACTGTTGATAGGAGACAGTGATAACAATCAATTCCAGGAACTTAATTTATCGCCTACATCATCAGGCTGCCTAATTTCTTGAAGTTTTATTTAAACATCCCATTTCAGGGCTTGAGCAGCTTTAGTCAATTCGCTGAAGCAAAAACTCCAGTTGCTGCATTAACAAAGGGCAAAATGATCCATTTGGGATACGTCACTGGTGTCAGCATATTATGTCTCTCTGGGAGGACCCATTCTTTATATGGAAATGCACTGGAAACAAAAGATACCAACCTGCTCACAATTGGGTCTGAGCCAGTGTTTCAGGAAAAAATGCACACACCAAACATTGAAGACCCAAACTCCATTCAAATCTCTTTCCATTGCTAAGTATTTTTAGTTATAGGAGTTTACCTTTGATCATTTTAGCCATCATTACCAAAAAGCCAAGTGGTTCACATCAATACTAGGTGTAAAAGGAGCAAAAAGATGCTTTCCCCAAAATAACATGTTCACCTTGGGGACAGAAATACTGTCACACATAAAATAAATATAGAATTATGAATCAGAAAGAAAACTCAACTAGAAATATAATAAATATGTATACTATCACAGTTAACATGGCCAAATTATTAATTACATGTGAACAAATTCAATAGTAAAGCTAAAAGATATTTTATGTCACAAAGACACGGATACTTCTGGACTGATTTTAAAATACTCTCAAACCAGTAATGATAGCATAACAGTCCATCATTCCAACATTCCATCATCATATTTTACATCCTTACAACTAGCTGAAACCATTTTACCAGAGATGAAAGCTAACACAAGCGATATATTTAACATCCCTACCTGCATCAGTATCATATGAAGCCTTTTCACTGCCATCCTCCACTATCCTTCCTGGAAGAGTTAATCTGTTTTCACAAAGGGAGAGCAGATGTTGGAGGTTATAAGGCTAAAAACACTGTGTTAACAACTCATATTTTTTGAAGTGCCTTTAACGTAATAATACATCCCACATTAGCAAAGTGATAAATGAGCCTGCCAATGTACAGTAACAAAAATTATAGCACAACAAAATTTAGCAGAAGGACTGGACAATTAAAATTATGTACTCCAAATCTCATTGCTGTAGTACTTGCCTTAAGAAGTATGGCTTCGCATAAAATTTGAAGTCCACTCCATCAATATATAGGTCAACTTCATTAACTTTTGCATATGGGACATGGATTGTGATGGTGAGGAAATTAGGCTCTTGACTTAATTCAAAGGCAGGAGTGATCATAATTGCTCCAGATAAATACGAGGTAATTGCATAAATCCTGCAAGAAATCACACCATAAATTATGTTGAGAGAAGCATTCACTCATGTTTTGATTAGAAAATCAGTGAAACTTGCCCTAAATTAAAAAGAACTGCCAACACCAACTATAAAGTTGAATAAGTGCGGAGATGTTAAATAAAAACATGAAATTTCCAAGATGCAAAACTATCCAAAGTGAAAAGCCTGTGGGAACAGAGAATTTTCACTTCAATTTACACATGCCTTTTGCTTTAGGGATTTCACCTCCATACCATTCAAAGTTCAAGAGGTTGAACAAACATCTCTGGGCATGTAACCAGCCATAACAACAGGATTTGTCAGTAATTTGGCCTGCAACATGCCTAATTTGGTAATACATAGTGTCAAATAATGCATCATAGCTATGTTGGTCATCTCACCGTCCACTGTGGGAGTGAGCCATGCAGACCAGATATGTGATCAACAGTCTGTGCAGAGTGAACTTACCTCATTCAGAGCAACAGTGAAGGTGATGCAGATTGGTCCTCCATGAGCTTGGGCAGGGGAGGAAGGGAAAAATTAACCAGGGTTTCACACATTTAGATACTATACAAGAGTAAAATTAGACATGACTGTGATGCAGTTTCCTCCCCAACACTTACTGTCCAGGGTTTCACACAAAGAAACATCATTTGCTGAGGAGCACAGTGCTTCCACACGAGGAACCATCTTCCAATATTATCCCTCTCATATTTTCCTTTGCTGACTAAATAAATACAAGTTTACAATTAATGTAGTCAACTATAAGCTCGTTGTAAGGTTTTTGACAAAACAGGTGCCAACTGTAGTTTCAAACGTGGAATCAGTAGGTAAATCTACAATTTATGGTAGTTGGAGAAATAGTGGACAAGGTGCAAAAAAGGTTAAATGGGATACCAGAACTGAGATGTTACACTTATCAAGAAAAAAATGAGTATGCCTTAAGACGGAATAATTGCAGAATTATGGGGAAAAGGCAGGAGAGAGTGGTACTGGGGTAAAGTGCTTTTGCAGAGAGCCAGCACTAGCACAATGGGCTGAATGGCCTCCTTCTGTGCTGTAACCATTCTGTGATTCTATTGATTATAAAGGGCCTAAAATACTAACAAGCTGTAACTGGAGATGAAATGCAGAGATTAATTAGAAAAACAAGAAATTTGCAGGATGAAAAAACTTCCCCAAACTGAAAACCCCAAGGGAATAGCGAAATTTCATTTGAATCTCCATGGGCCATTTGTCAAAAGAAGGGCTCTTTGCTCTTGAAAAGGAAATAAAAAACTAAGGAGTGATCTCACAGATCTTTAAGATAATGCAAGGGTTTGATAGAGTAGGCATTGAGAAAGTGTTTCTCTTTTGAGGAGCGATCAGAACTAGGGGCCATAAATACAAAATAGTCACAAATAAATCCTATAGGGAATTCAGGAGAAGCTTCTTGAGCCAGAGAATTGCTGAGGATGCGGAACTCACAACTCAGGGATTAAAAGAAGAGAATAGCATAGATGCATTTAAGGAGGAGGTAAAGAAACACATTAAGGAGAAAGTAATAGAAGGAGATGCTGATAAGTTGTTGGATGAAGAAGGGCAGGAGACAGCTTGGAGAGAGAAGAAACACCAGCATAAATCCACTAGGCTGAATGTATTTATTTCACAGAAATAGGTAAATGTAACTATGTAAGTTGTTTCATGCTTGCTTGTTATTTTAATTCTATCCACTTTGACAGAAGTGAAATCTGTTCTGCTAGACATCATAGGGAATTATTTTTTTTTATTATTTGTGAGCATACTACTTAGAATTCAATGTGCAGACTGGGTTTCTCTCTGCACGGGAAAAAAATCACATTGACATGTACATCTGGAAATACTACTGAGGCCCTTGTCTGCCTTTTGTTCAGGTTGGTACATACAGGCAGTCACCCCAAAGAGTTTGAGTGTTTACTGAATCAGCCCAAGCCTATGGCAGGATATTAGAAGGTCCAGATGTTACATGTGTATTATCATCCTCAAAGGATGGATTGTCAATCAAATGTGCTCTGCAAGAAACCTGCCAAGTGTCATTAAGACTTTTTGATTGGTAAGTAAATGGCGATTGGCTGTAAAATGTCATCTTGAGTTCTGATGACAGGTACTGTGTCAAAGGATTTCTCTGGAGAAAGTGGCTGACTGACAGCTCCTTTCTCAAGCACAGAAAATCATCTGATAGGCAATGGCCAGTTGATGTTCGACTGATATGCTATGAAGCAGGCGAATGCACTATGGGGTGGAGTTGAGCTAAAATTTCTATCACAGATGCTGGTCCAGCTTCGGTATCATTGGAAGTTTTTACATAGAGTGACATCTAATCGTTGTGAAGTGAGATATAATGTAGTATAGCAGTATCTACTCTGTTGATCTCTCACAGCAGTAAAGTCTTATTTTTTTAATAAATCAGATATATTGATTATAACCTAAGCCAAGTGGTCTGTCAACTAATTCTCATTTTGCTATCTTGAAGGGCACAAGATGCTTGTGCCACCCTATTCAGCAAATCACAGCAACACACGTGCTTAGTTTAACACCAGACAGCACATATAGACTGGGCTAACATCACACTTGTGCTCAGATTAAGCGTTTGCTTACAAAAGTGGTATTTAATGTTGAGCTTGAGAGAAATATCTGTCACACCTCATCACAACTTAGTTAGAAGGGTTTTCAGCCTTGGTTTTTTTTTGACAGGATAAATTTGAATAACAAGGGCATGCTGTTGACCGTGGAAAGGGATATTTATCTTTCATTCCGCCAGTTTGACGTGATTTCTAAATGGGTCCCAAAAGATGAAAGGACAGTGGAGTAGGGTAATCCACAATTATGAAAGATAAAAACTCTACTGACAGAAGCAACTTTCAGTCCCTACACCTCCTTGACACTATATTAATGTAACAGACATGCTAAAACAGTAGCTTAACTAAACTCAGAGACCTTCAACTTGCAAGATGGAAATTTTACACCGTCAGCACAGATATAAACTGATCTCAAATGTAGTTACACCTCACACCCTTAAATGGATTAGATTTTGTGTCCATGATAACTTACTCTGTCAATCAAGGAGTGCAACATCTCTTCAGAGCACCCACTGCATTATTTTGCACTTGTATTCAGCTTGCTAGAACGTCTGCTGGCCGTTTCATCTGCACTGGAGTAGCACTGAGTTTCAGTGTACATTAAATAACGTTTGATCAAGTACAGAACCTTCCATCAGGAAAGTACAGTCTGTGGAAAAACTATGGAATTCAATGCCACACAGTCCATAGTAAATTCTCAAAGTTCTTGCAGATGTTATTATTCATGTTGTGACTTGGTAGATGAGAGCATAACTTTCAAAAAAATAAATAATTTGTGTTTGAGGTACAAAACTAGGCTTAAAAAACATGATACCATCATTGTCTGAAGAATGTCATTTCAATTAAAACTCAGCCACAATGCAGGGAGAGAGGCAGGCTGCAAGGACAGGTAGAAAGTATATTTTAATTTCTATATCCTTTGGCAGTTTGTAGAACCTTGGTGGGGCCACAGCTGGAGTAACGTGTGCAGTTCTGGTCGCCACATTATAGGAAGGATGTGATTGCACTGGAGGGGGTGCAGAGGAGATTCACCAGGATATTGCCTGAGGTGAAACATTTAAGTTATGAGGAGAGGTTGGATAGACTTGGGTTGTTTTCGTTGGAGCAGAGAAGACTGAGGGGCGACCTAATTGAGGTGTACAAGATTATGAGGGGCATGGACAGGGTGGATAGGGAGCAGCTGTTTCCCTTAGTTGAAGGGTCAGTCACGAAAGGACACAAGTTCAAGGTGAGGGGAAGGAGATTTAGAGGGGGATGTGAGGAAAAACTTTTTTACCCAGAGCGTGGTGACAGTCTGGAATATGCTGCCTGGGAGGGTGGTGGAGGCGTGTTGCCTCACATCCTTTAAAAAGTACCTGGATGAGCACTTGGCACACCATAACATTCAAGGCTTTGGGCCAAGTGCTGGTAAATGGGATTAGGGAGGTAGGTCAGATGTTTCTCACGTGTCGGTGCAGACTCAATGGGCCGAAGGGCCTCTTTTGCACTGTGAGATTCTATATTATGTAGAGCAGGGGGTGAAAATTATACCAATCCTTCCAGACTTTTAATGGCGTAGCCTCCGCAGCAGCTTCTGAAACCAAACAAGACAACCATTGTTCAACCAAGCAATCTCCAGCCCACACCAAATTCCTACTATCATTCAATCATCACCAGCTTTGTTTTGGGCGGTTAACAGGCACATTAAATTGTGCAGAATCACATCCTTTTGCTACAAACAGTCCGTCAATTGGGGCTGAGCCAATGCTAATTAAACTGAGCGAGTATTCTTTATTGCTTCCACTCACTCAGTTGTCAAGCCCTTCAAGGCAAGACCAATATCGCAGTCAGAGTATGTCAGCAGTTTAGCTTTTGCCTAACCTGCTTGACTGAAACATTTTTTTTCTTGGAAGGTGCAGCTATAAACCTGTGTGACCAGATCCATTGTTATTTTCTGCTCTCAATATGAGCCAGGAAATCACGAATTCAAATTGTGTCAAGTGACTTATTTCAAGGGCTCTATAAGAGTGTTCGCACACGTACAAAAGCCTTTTGTAGTCCAGCAGTAACCAAGGCATGACCCACAATGCTCCTTGATCAGCTGATACAACTCCTGCCGGCTCATTGTGGACAAATTCAACACCTTAAAGCTGCTTCAAATTCCTGGCTCTGGAGGGCCAGGGATGGCTGCTCCCCAATTAGATGGATACTGAAGTGTGAAAGCTCCTCATACTGTTTTATTGTTTACCAAAGTGAAAATAATCAATTATGTCAAAAGAACAATTATCGTTGCCATATTCTGAAGCCTCAGAATGTCCGCTACATTTGCTGCTGGCAAATTCACTCTGAAAAGTTTAGTTTTCAACCAAAGTCGACGACAGTATCCCAAATGGACTGCCTGTGTTGGAATGTACAGCGAATCTTTGAAAGGCAAAGTAAATCTTGTGACACAGGCTAAACTCAAAGCAACAGTTAATGTCAAGTTATATCTGTTTTTTCACCAGTGACGGCACTATTCCTGACTCAGGTGGACATGAACTATGCCTCAGCACGATGTAAAGAGCAAGAGGGTTTTCGCCCTGTCCCGGACACTATTCATTATTGATGTCAGAAACTCGAATGGACCAGACAATAAGTGCTATGGCGACTACAACAAATCAAAGGCTGAGTGTTTTGAGCAAGTGGCTCACCTCCTGGTTCTCCTCACAAGCCACAAGTCCTTGTGTGTGACAAACCACTCTCCACTCAACCGAATGGGGGCAACTACATCAACACACAATAAACAATCCGCCTGATTGGCAACTCATCCCCTAGTCTGAACAGCAGAACAGATTTAGAGCAGGAATTCCAGAGCTTTGGGCCTAGATGGATGAAGTAATGGATGATGGAAATGGGGACTGGAGGGTGGGAAGCGGTGGAATGTATGTAAGTGCCCAGGTTTGGAGGAATACAAAGTTCTCTCAGATTTTGCAAAGCTGGAGGAGGAGGTAACAGAGATAGGGAAGGGATTTCAATGTTAGGATGAGAACTTTCAAACCAAGGCAATGCTTGAACAGGAGCTCAATGTAGGTTGGCGAGCATATAGACACAATGGGTGATAGGGACTAAAATGCAGGTTAGGTCACAGGCAGAGTTCGACATGCCCTCTCAGGCTGAAGGGTGTTAGGTGAGAAATTGACCAAGAGTATATTGGAATAATCCAGTCGGGTTAACATAAACATGAATGGGGATTTCAGCTGCAGAAGGGCAGAGACAGGCGAGACAACATCAGTGGAAGCTTGTGATGAAGAGAATATGGGGTTTGAAATTCAATTCATGGTCAAATAGGGCACACAGATTGCCAACACTCTGGGTCAGCCTGAGACAAGGGCAAGGAGCAGAGATTGCAGCAGGGGATGAAAATAATGGCTTTGTCTTCCAGATACTTAAGAAGAAATTTCAGCTCATCCAGGACCGGTGTCAGGCTGGCAATCTAACCACACAGATAATGAAGGGACTCTAGATGGCAAAGAGGAAGAGCTGGGAGTCATCCGCGTATATGTAGCATCTGGTGTTACCTGGTAGTAATCTGGTTGTAAATCAAACTGAAGCATTCAATTCTCTTGAAGTCAAATCGTAAACAAGGCCAAATACTTCTGTCTAAAACTCTACATGGTTGTCAGCGAATGAAAACTCCATAACAAATGGATTGTAGGTTAATCTTCTGTCCTCCCCACACGGAAGTTTTGAATGAAGTGAATGACTTTTCCAATAGGGGAACGGGCCTCTTCCAGTTGGTGAAACCGGAATAAATCACACAAGTCACCTCAATTTCCAATGGTGGAAAGTTTTTTAAGAAAACATGGAAGCACCTTCTGAAATCCCCGATCCTGAAAACTGCAGCATAATTTAAACCCAATGCTGCTCACGTTTTTACAAGACCTCAACACTTGATAATGGGGCTATCTGCTTTCCACTGACATGATCATTACACAGATGTCACTCCCAATTTAATTCAAGCAAAGCAGTTTCTTTCTGCAGCTCCTCTCAAAGCATCTCGTCCAAAATGACAGCAGTCAGATCCCATCACACTTCCCCAGAGAATCAACCAGGTTTCCATCTCAGTGAGGAAAGAACTGCCCGAGGGCAGCAATTAAAGAGTCTGGCAAGAAGAGTGACTGGACACAAAATTAATTACACTCTCGGTTATTTATTACTAGCCACAAATCTCTAATGATTCGAACCACCTTAGCCAGGCTGTAGAGCCCGTGCAGAGCTAGTTAAGGGCTCCAATGTTTTAGCTCTGTTGGGCGATTGCCAAAAAGCCTCATTTTAATAAAGGGAGCTGTGATGACAGGAAGCTTTTGTCCCCTCTGACTGATTGCTGGAATCACTTCCAGTGACATCTGATTTTTCCTGGCTGAATTCTAAAACCAAGTTCTGTGATGTCTCAAACTTAATGTTGAAAGATTCCCGTTCATAAAAACTAAGTTGCCCCAATGTGGCAAAACGAGCAAGAAACGATCACTGCGCCTGTTCCATTCAGTCATGTTGCAATTCAGTGTCACTGTCCCCACACACAGCCCAACAATTTGCATTGATATTGCGTCGTTAACATATTAAATGTATAACACCTATCACCACGCCCCCCAACCAGCCCAGGACAGGCAAAAAAATAAAATGTTATTAGGCCCAGGAGAATTCAGGGGTAAAAATTCTCAGCTGATTCAGGATGGGGTGGGGTGAGGTTGGGGTGGGGGGGGGGGGGGGGGGGGGGGGGGGGACATGAATCCTCAGCAAATTCAGGGGGAAGAAAACTGGGCAATTCCCCTCCACCCTCCAAAAGGAAATCAAGTCGAGATTCAAGAACCTGGTGACTATGAGGTCTGTCGTCCAATAAGCTATTTACCATTTGTACAGTAACATCAACGACAAACCAGGAACTCAGCACCTTCCTTCTGGACACCGGCTGTAAATCCACTCATTGCACCTGCCAGCAATTTGCTCAAAGGGTCAATGCAAAAAGACAAACCTCAGTAATATCTATCCTAACTCTACATTTGTGTGTAATGCATACCCACAGTCTCCTGTTCTCCCTAACCCATCAATATGAGCACAATCTAGTCCCGTCACTATGTCCAAGACAACAATTAATTCTCCCCATTTATACTTTTTCTTTTCTAAAAGCCAATAAGACACAGCTATCAAGCCAACCACGGTGACTAACAGATTCTCGTGTAACCCCATGGGATGGTTTTATACTTTAAAACTGCCATGTTAATCCAATTTTTTGCTGCTGTTGCTGTTTGAAGATGGGCATCAATCTAGCAGCTGGTCTCAGAATCTCTTCTAGGGCTCATAGATCATTTATCACATAATGCGAGTCAAACTGGACTTGGCATTCTAATCAAGGCCAGGGTCATATATAAAGGCAATATAGTTCTTTTTGTATTATATTGGATCACAAAGCTATACATCCTAATACTTCATTTCCTTTTGCTGCAGCTTTGTGGAACTGACTGTGAGCCTTTCGAGATTCGTGCACTAAAACAGCCAAGTTTCTTTCCTGCTCATAGTGAGGGTTCAGGAGAGGGAAGCGGCAAACAGGAGGCAAGTTGAGAGAGTTAGTAAGTTATTAAGAGTTACATTATTAATAGTTAGTAAGAGGATTTTTGGGCCAGTAATACCACTGATCTAGTCAATCTACTGCAGCTGGTTTTGTAGAATTACTGAAGGAAGATTGGCCCTAAAGACA